>NW_024097244.1:395000-669028 GCF_016545835.1 Crotalus tigris
AAAAAAGTTGAGGTTTGGTGTTAATGCTTCATTCTACTGAAATAGAGGAAGGGTTTCTATAAGGTTGCCTGCTTGAGCAGGGGGTTGGACTAGAGGACCTCTAAGGCCCCTTCCAACTATTGTTATTGTTATTGCTGCTGCTGCTGTTGTTGTTATTGTTATTATTATTATTAATGCTTTATTCTACTGAAATAGAGGAAGGGTTTCTATAGGGTTGCCTGCCTGAGCAGGGGGAGTGGACTAGAAGACCTCCATGGCCCCTTCCAACTCTATTATTATTATTATTATTGTTATTGCTGCTGCTGTTATTGTTGGTGTTGTTATTATTATTATTATTAATGCTTTATTCTACTGAAATAGAGGAAGGGTTTCTATAGGGTTTCTTGCCTGAGCAGGGGGAGTGGACTAGAAGACCTCCATGGCCCCTTCCAACTGTATTATTATTATTGTTGTTATTGCTGCTGCTGCTGTTGTTATTATTATTATATAACAGCAGCAGCAATAATAACAATAAGAATGACAATGAAAATAACAACAATAACAATAACAATAATAACAATAACAACAATAATAATAACAATAATAATAATAATAATAATAATAATAGAGCTGGGAGGGACCTTGGAGGTCATCTAGTCCAGGGCTTTTCAACCTTTTCACCCATTGTACCACTTTTAGGATATGGCAACATCCAAGTACCACCAGTCGCCTAGCAAGGTGTCAAAAACTTGATGACCAAAAAAAAAAAAAAAAAAAGGAAAAAAGTACAGGTAGTCCTCGACTTACAACAGTTCACTTAGTGACTGTTCAAAGTTACAATGGCAGTGAAAAAAGTGCCCCCCAAGGCACAGCCAAGCAAGACACCTGCCTGCCCGCCCGGCTGCGCTCTTCCTCCTGTCCGAGGTTTCCATTGTTGTGAGCATTTTTGTTGAGGATTGGCAGCGGGGGCTGGGTGGAGGGGGTTGGTTTTTTATTCCCCCCGTCTGCTGGGTGGTTGCAGCAGGTTTTGGTCACTTCACATGACCCTGGGACACTGTGACCGTCATAAATATGAATCAGTTGCCAAGCATCTGAATGTAAATCACAAGACCCTGGAGAGCTGCAACATTCCACCTAATCGGCGCTTCTTCTGGGCTCAGCAGAAGTGCCAGGGTCAGCGCCAAGCTCCAGGCTGAGCCCTGACAGCCCCAAAGAAGCACCAATCAGCTGGAAAGCGGCACTGATCCTGGTGCTTCTGCTGAGCCCTGACAGCCCTGCAGCTCCAGCCATCTCTCACTCAGGCTTGTGCGGTGCTGCCACTGGTTCAGCTCATTCCCCTCCCCCACTACCACTTTTCTAGGATGGTCGCATACCACCTGCCAGGTGCCAATGTACCACAGGTGGTACCCGTACCACTGGTTGAAAAGCCCTGTTCTATAGGGTTTCCTGCCTGAGCAGGGGGTTGGACTAGAAGACCTCCAAGGTCCCTTCCAGCTCTATTATTATTATTGTCATTGCTGCTGCTGCTATTGTTGTTATTATTATTATATAATAGCAGCAATAACAATAATAATAATAATAGTTGGAAGGGACCTTGGAGGTCTTCTAGTCCAACCCGCTGCTCAGGTAGGAAACCCTATAGAAACCCTTCCCCTATTTCAGTAGAATAAAGCATTAATATCAAATCTCGACTTTTTAAAAAACTTTTCCATTATTATTATTATTATTATTACTACTACTACTACTACTACTACTACTATTACTATTATTATTATGTCAGAAGTCTATGTCTTTTTTTTCACTTTCCTTTCCCTTTTCCCCTCCCCACTGTGTCCTTCACTTGGCTTTTGTATTTTAGTTGCATTTTATTCTACTGTACAATCTAATAAAATGTTTAAAAAATGAAAAAAACAAAAACAAAACCCAACTGAGTGATTTGCTTAACCATGGCGGCAAGAAAGGTCATAAAACGAGGCGAACTCCAAACTTAACCAATGTTTCACTTGGCAAACGAAACCGTTGGGTTCAACTGTGGTCATAAGGAGAGGACAACCTGCGCATCGCATTTGGCACGGTGCCATGCCTCGTTTACACCTCTGGGTAGGCTTGCCTCCGAAATTCACGCCTTCCTTACTTTCCAACGCAGTTTGGAAAAAACTCCAGGCTGAAGTTCACCAATTCCGTCACCAGCAATGACACAGCTCTTAACCCCCATCAGACACCGCCACGTTCTCCACGGATGACACACCCACAAGTTCGTTTGCACATTGAAAAGCACAACTTTGAAACAGGTTCACAAGCGAGCGAAGAAATTAACGTAAAGGGAAGCCATTAAAAAAAAAAAAAAACTCCCTCCCATTTCCCCTAAGATTCTGCATTTCCAGCATCTCTTCAGCACAGTCGATAACCAGCGAAAGCAGGATTTAATTTAAAGTTTGGGGCCATGTTTTAAGATCAGAGCAATGCCCATAAAGCCAGGGCAGAGCTATGTGCCTTTGGAAACAATGGTCAGTACTGGGATGAGCTGGAGGACCCAGTTTGAATCTGCACGTTCAAATCTGCCTTGGTTCCTCTTCCTCTTGTCTCCCCGTTTAACAGGAAGGGATTTGCACATTTATATTAAGATCGTGGCATGGGTGCGTCGCAGAAGATACGACAGGATTAAGTGGAACATGGAATTGACTTAACTTAAATAGCACCAACGATTCATTGAATCATGTTCAGAAGAAACTTCCCGGATTTGGAGTTGATTCCAGGGAAGAAACCTCAGATGCCTTGGTTGACCTTGGGAAGTCCTGAAGATGCATTTTCATGTTTTAAAGCATGATGACCTGTGGACTTCAACTCCCAGAATTAGTAGTGTCACTCCGTGCTCTTTCCAGGCCACAAGTCAGAAGAAGACGCCCAGAAGGCTGATTGAAGCTTTTTTTTTTTTCTCTCCCCAAACCACCATTTTTTTTCTCGCCGTAATATTCCTGCTGGTTATCGAAAGTGACTTTGCAAAACATCTATCTTATAGATATATAGATATATAGATATTGCTTGCTTTTCTTAGAGGAAGGATTGATAGAACGCCTACCCTGCCCGCTCCTTCAGTTTCTTATCTGTTATTCCATCTTTGGATACAAGTTTGTTAAACACCAGAATCCCAATAACCATGTTTACCTGTTGGAAGAGAAACAAGAGAAAGGTTGACTTGGAAAGCTGAACGGGTTTGATGCACCCATTCAAGCAGGGGTCTTCCAACGTGGCCCGTTGATGACTTGTGGACTTCAACTCCCAGAATTCCTCAGCCAGGCACGCGTGCCTGGCTGAGGAATTCTGGGAGTTGAAGTCCACAAGTCATCAACGGGCCAAGTTGGAAGACCCCTGCATTAAAGTCCTCCAGATCTTCCCCAGCTGCTAGTCTAAGCTCTGCTGGAGAAGACATCTGAGTCCCAGCCGGGTTTTTAGCAAGGTCAACTGTCCTGAACCATTTTTTGCATCTCAGCATCATTTTGTGCAATGAATGTTTGGGGTCTGAGACAGCAAACATTGGAGGCCAACCATTTTTCGGGAGGGTTCCAAAGAATATTAATTGGCAGATAAACTGTGCGTGTGTTTGTGTGTGGTGTATTTCTTTGGGTAAAAAGAGATTTTTTGCATCTGGCTAACTTCGCTCTGCCCTAGAACAGGGATGTCCAAGCATTGTGACTTTCAAGACTTGTGGATTTCTACTTGTGCACAAGCCACTTGTCTGAAGTTGTACAAGTTCTGCTTGAGCAGGGGGCTGGACTAGAAGACCTCCAAGGCCCCTTCCAGATTCTATTCTATTCTGTTCTGTTCTGTAATTCTATTCTATTCTATTCTATTCTATTCTATTCTATTCTATTCTATTCTATTCTATTCTATTCTATTCTATTCTGTAATTCTATTCTATTCTATTCTATTCTATTCTATTCTATTCTATTCTATTCTATATTTTATTATTCTATTCTATTCTACTCTATTCTGTAATTCTATTCTATATTCTATATTCTATATTCTATTCTATATTCTATATTCTATTCTATTCTATTCTATTCTATTCTATTCTATTCTATTCTATTCTATTCTATTCTATTCTATTCTATTCTATTCTATTCTATTCTATATTTTATTATTCTATTCTATATTCTACTGCCCAAAACATGTATCCATCAGCCACACTGTTCTAAATTCTAAAATTTAAATTTAAAAAGATTTCACTGCGGATGGGTGAAATCAGATGACAGATTAACAGAGCTGGAAGGGGCCATGGAGGTCTTCTAGTCCAGTCCCTTGTTCAAGCAGGAGACCCTATACCATTTCAGACAAATGGTTGTCTAATATCTGCTTAAAAACCTCTAGTGATGGAGCATCCAGAATTTCTGGAGGCAGGTTGTTCCACTGGTTAATTGTTCTCATTATCAGGAAATTTCTCCTTAATTCTAGGTTAGATCTTTCCTTGATGGGTTTCCATCCGTTGCTTCTTGTCCTGCCTTCAGGAGCTTTGGAGGATAGGTTGACCCCCTCTTCTCCGTGAAAACTCTTCAAATATTGGAAGTCTGCTATCATGTCATTTCTAGTCCTTCTCTTAGTTAGAGTAGATCAGGGGTAGGCAACCTTGGCTCTTTTATGACTCGTGGACTTCAAGTTCAAGTTCACCTTCAGCTCAGGAATTCTGGGAGTTGAAGTCCGTGAGTCATAAAAGAGACAAGGTTGCCTACTCCTGGTCTAGGAGGCTCACCGCTTAGAGCAGGAGGACTTAGGACAGGGGTAGGCAACCTTGGCTCTTTTATGACTTGTGGACTTCAACTCCCAGAATTCCTGAGCCAGCCATGCTGAGGGGAAAGGGGGAGATTTCCAAGCTGAGCCAGGCTGGCTCAGGAATTCTGGGAGTTGAAGTCCACGAGTGATAAAGCGGCCTAGGCCAGAGGTAGGCAACCTTGGCACTTTTATGACTCGTGGACTTCAACTCCCAGAATTCCTGAGCCAGCGTGGCTCAGCATGGAAACCTCTCCCTTTCCCCTCAGCATGGCTGGCTCAGGAATTCTGGGAGTTGAAGTCCACAAGTCATAAAAGAGCCAAGTTTGCCTACCCCTGGAGTAGACCTTCCCAGTTCCGGCAACCATTCTCCGTATGGTTTAGCCTCCAGCCCCCTAATCATCTTTGATGCTCTTCTCTGCTCTCTTTCTCTTCTTAACCCACCCCACTTAAAAAACAACAACACACAATCCAATTTTTCCTACAAATTTAACCATGAATTTGGCGTTTTTCCGTTCTGAATTAACTCAGAATTTTTAAAAATGGCCTTAGTTGAAGAACTTCCACACTCCATTGGGGCTTAGTTCGTCTTGAGAGCAAAGCAAAGATCCTAAAACCTGGGCTTTGTAACTTCTGCAAGCATGATAATGGAGGGGGGAAATTTAGAAGGGGGGGGGAATCATATACCAAAACCACAGCAGCTGCTGGTCCCACGAAGGCATAAAGTAGACCACCTTCCAAAGACAGCCAGCAGCTAGGCAAGGAAGAAGAAAAAGAGAATTTAGCACATGCAAAGAAAAATGGTGGCACTCAAAGAGTTTTTCCTCCCGAGATGCAAGAAAACTGGCTAGAGAATAAGTGAATAAGAGAATAAGTGATTATTCTACCAAATCTGAATTACTCCTATTTCTGGACAGAAAAGGGAAAGGAGGAATTGCTTACTCACTAGTTCCCGGTGCCGTAGCCCTTGGCTTTAGTAAACCCCACAGAGATAGCAACCACCAAGGCTGGGAGACCTAGAGAGAATCAGTTAAAATGTCGTGAGACACACACACACACACACACACAGAAAATAGTTGCACCAAGATTTATTAAAGCAGAAACAAAAATTGCCTTGAGGAACAAGAATCTCTCCCTCCTGTCTACTCTTCTAAATCCATTGTGCCCCTTCTTAGTATGGATGTAGAATAGAATAGAATAGAATAGAATAGAATAGAATAGAATAGAATAGAATAGAATAGAATAGAATAGAATAGAATAGAATAGAATAGAATGGAATGGAATGGAATGGAATGGAATGGAATGGAAGGGAAGGGAAGGGAAGGGAAGGGAAGGGAAGGGAAGGGAAGGGAAGGGAAGGGGAGAGGAGAGGAGAGGAGATATGGAATGGAGTGGAGTGGTGTGGAAGGAATAGAATAGAATAGAATAGAATAGAATAGAATAGAATAGAATAGAATAGAATAGAATAGAATAGAATAGAATAGAATAGAATGGAATGGAATGGAATGGAATGGAATGGAATGGAAGGGAAGGGAAGGGAAGGGAAGGGAAGGGAAGGGAAGGGAAGGGAAGGGAAGGGGAGAGGAGAGGAGAGGAGATATGGAATGGAGTGGAGTGGTGTGGAAGGGAATGGAATAAGAATAGAATAGAATAGAATAGAATAGAATAGAATAGAATAGAATAGAATAGAATAGAATAGAATAGAATAGAATAGAATAGAATAATAGGAATTGAATGGAACGGAATGAAACAGAACAGAATAAGGAATAGAATAAGGAATAGAATAGAATAGAATAGAATAGAATAGAATAGAATAGAATAGAATAGAATAGAAGGGACCTTAGAGGTCTTCTAGTCCAGCCCCTGCTCAAGCAGCAGGACCTATACCATCTCAGACAGGTGATTGTCCAGTCTCTTCTTGAAAATTTCCAGTGATGGAGCGCCCACAATTTGTAGCCTAGTCTTATTCAGAATTATTTAGAATCAGGTTCTGCGGTTCTAAAAATTGCCATTTTTTCCCCTGTCTAATCTCTTTACTTTCTTCCTACCCAGAGCCCAGCTCTTTATCAGCATGTCGTTCAACGAGACTTTAAATAAAAGCCTCTTGGCCAGAGGCAAATTAACTACCCTGGTGAATCTGGCAGCTGTCTTGCTGGCCGAGCTCTGAAGGATATTAAATGACAATTAAGCCAGGATTACACGAGGTAAGACCAAGAGTAAATAAATTACAATCCTTTCGTTCAATACAGCCAGGCAACGGTAAACAGTGAGAGTCTCTGGAGAGGGAAAACATTGATTTAGCTGGCTTCTCCGTTAGAACGAGCAGAATGTGTGGAAATCCGTTGCGATGGTCCCACATCACCCTGCAGGTGGAAAGGAATTTCCCATTTTTTTCCAAAAACCATAACAATCATCCACAACACAAACTGTCATATCCTTTCATACATCCAGGAGACTGTAACAGAATGACAGAGTTGGAAGGTACCTGGGAGGTCATCTAGTCCAACCCCCTGCTCAGGGAGGAGACTCTGTACCCAGTGGTGGTGATTCAAATATGTGAACAACCGGTTCTCTGTGTGGATGCCACTTCTGGAAGTCCGTTCTGGGCCTGGCACACAAAAAATTAGCTACCGAACTGGTGCGAACTGGCTGAATCCATCCACTGCTTCTACCATCCCAGTCAAATGGTTGTCCAATCTCTTTTTAAAAACTTCCAGTGGTGGAGCATTCACAACTTCTAGTGGCAAGCTGATCCACTGGTTAATTGTCCTCACTGCCAGGAAATTTCTGCTTAGTTCTAGGTTGCTTCTCTCCTTGTTTAGTGTCTATCTGTTACTTCTTCTCCTGCTTTCAACTGTTTTGGAGAATGGGTTGATTCCCCCCCCCCATCTTCTTTTTGACAGCCCTCAGAGTTGGAGGACTGCTATATGTTCCCTTTAGGAACATGTAGAAAGAGTACAGAGACTCTAGAACAGTGGTTCTCAACCTGTGGGTCAGGACCCCATTTGGGGTCGAAAGACCATTTCACGGGGGTCGCCAAACAACGCAGTCCGCCATTTTTTCCACCTTTTCCTTAGCTGTGCTCAATAGACTCTCTTGAATAGAGAGTCTCTGCCCTGCTGAGCCCGCCAAAAGTCCCCTTCTGCAAACGGTGCTGCACCAGTTGAGTAGTCCTCGACTTACGACCGGTTAAGTAGTCCTCGACATACGACCGGTTGGGGGATCGCGGCATTAAAAAGGTTGAGAACCACTGCTCTAGAAAGAGTACAGAGAAGAGCAACAAAGATGATCAGGGGACTGGAGGCTAAAACATATAAGGAATGGTTGCTGGAATTGGGTCTGTCTATTCTAATGAAGAGAAGGATGAGGGAGGACATGATAGCAGTCTTCCGGTATCTCAGGGGCTGCCCCAAAGAAGAGGAAGTCAAGCTATTCTCCAAGGTGCCTGCAGGCAGGACAAGAAGCAACGGATGGAAACTAATCAAGGAGAGAAGCAACCTGGAACTAAGGAGAAACTTCCTGACAGTGAGGACAATTAACCAGTGGGACAACCTGCCTCCAGAAGCGGTGAATGCTCCAACTCTGGAACTTTTAAAGAAGAGACTGGACAGCCATTTGTCTGAAATGGTGTAGGATTTCCTGCCTGAGCAGAGAGTTGGATTAGATGACCTCCAAGGTCCTTTCCAACTTTTTATTATTATTATGGATCATTGCACAGTCAGCCAGATGTTCAGACTGGATTTGGCATTTTGTCTACCTATCGAGTCCTTACCCAGGACCTGGGATAGGCAGATCTGGATGTTTGATGGTATTACAGGTATCGTCGCAGGATGGAAGCAGTTCCTAATAAGGCCGCCTTTTGCAATTGACTAATAGCGAATTTGTCAATGCCAATGGTGTTCAAGTGGTGCTCCAATTATTTTGGGATTGCACCCAAGGCACTTATTATTATTATTATTGTTGTTGTTGTTGTCGTTGTCATCATCATCACCATCATCATCATCATCATCATTAGGAGGCCAAGTCACCAGCTCTGTTCAAGTTTGCACAAACTGTTTGAAACCTCACCAGCTCTTCAAACCTCATACGAAAAAAATGAATCCTCCCTGATAATTTTGCGACAGAATATCAACATCTGGACTACTGCAACGCGCTCTACATGGGGCTACCCTTGAAAAGTATTCGGAGACTACAGTTGGTCCAGAATGCAGCCGCACGAGTGATAGTGGGTGCTCCTCGATACACCCACGTTACACCTATCCTCCGTGAGCTGCACTGGTTGCCTATTGGTCTCCGGGTCCAATTCAAGGTGTTGGTCATTACCTTTAAAGCCCTATATGGCTCAGGGCCAGGCTATTTGCGAGACCGCCTACTACTCATAGTTCCCTACGTCCGGTTAGATCCCACAGGCTGGGCCTCCTTCAGGCCCCGTCGGCCAAGCAGTGCCATTTGGCGGGGCCGCGGAGGAGGGCCTTCTCTGTGATGGCGCCCACGCTTTGGAACCAGCTCCCCCCAGAGATTAGGACCGCTCCCACCCTGTTGGTCTTCCGTAAGCTACTTAAGACCTGGCTTTTCCGGCAGGCCTGGGGTTTATAAAATCTGACCCCTGGATGACTGTCTTTGCATTGTTTGTTTTGTTATGTTTTATGTGTTTTTTATTGTTAGCCACCCAAAGTCCTTCGGGAGTGGGGTGGCTTATAAATTTTAAAAATAAAATAAAAATAAATAAATCTTATAAAATCTCACAGGAGATTAAGCAACATCCCCGAATCCTGAGAAGTTTGCCTAAGGTCTCCAGAGATCTTCTCCAAAAACGCTCCATGCCCAGAAGATTTAGAGCAGTGTACATTTTTAATATTGATATCCGAAAACACAGATAACCCTGGACTTATGAGCCCAAAATTTCTCTTGATAAGCGAGACGGTTGGTAAGTGAATTCTGCCCCATTTTACGCTCTTTCTCACCACTGTTGTTAAGTGAATCACTGCAGTTATTAAGGTAGTGACCAGGTTGTTAAGTGAATCGGGCTTCCCCATTGATTTTGCTTGTCAAGAAGGTCACAAAAGCGGGTCACGTGACTCTGGGGACGCTGCAACTGTCCTGCAGTTGTCAAGCACGTGGATTGTCTTCAAGTAATTGTGGCAACGCTGCGACGGTCATAGTGTGAAAAATGGTCATAGGTCACTTTTTTCCGTGACGTTGTAACTTCGAACAGTCACGAAATGAATAGTTGAAGTTAAGGACTATCTGAATGGAAGGAATTTAGGAGCTGCTTGGAAGGTGTAACATCTGAATAATTTAGAAAAAAGTTTGGCCAAGTGGATCTAGGGCCTTTTGGTTGAACTGGAACCATGCTTGTGTTTTATAAAGTAAACATAAATAATATTTGGGAAATAATGCTTGTTTATGAGTTGGAATCCTGAGGAAGAGATGTGGTCTCTTGTTGATTGGCCCAAAGTCACTCAACTGGCCTTTATGCCTAAGCCAGGACTAGAACTCAAGATCTCTTACTTTGTAGCCTGGTGCAGTGTCCCGGAATCACATGATCCCCTTTTGCGATCTTCTGACAAGCAAAGTCAGAAGATCGGATGCTAACATTGGATGTTTTTGCATTGACAACAAATGGAATTGTAGCCATCTTTTACCCTTTGAGTTAGAGTTAGATGATGCTGGGAGGGGGGCTGTGAATGAGAGTCTAGCTAGACATAACAACACTAAGCTTAGCGTGAGAATCAAGGTTATCGAGACCAGAGCTGATAAAGAATTGGCGGGCTGGAAAACTGGAGAGGAAGCCCGTGCTTCAAGCTAATTGGGGAATGTGATTTATGACTGTTAATTGGAGGAGGGAATTGTGCTTTAATATTAGGTGCCCAGGGGAGGGGAATTCAGATTTTGGCTTCGACTATGTTAGTGCCAATGCTATGCTATTCAAATAAAGATTCTTTAAGGTAAACAATGCCTCGAAGTTCTTTTCAAGAGTTTCATCTGTCGGAACCATGACAGTCGGTATGGAAGACAGATTCACTTAATAACCATGTTAATAAATTAATAACGGCAGTAATTCACTTAACAATTGTAGCGAGAAATGTCGTAACACAGGGCAAAATTCCTTGAACAACTGCCTCACTTAGCAACAGAAATGTTGGATTCAATTGTGGTCGTAAGTTTGAGGACTGCCTATAACATAGGTCTACCAATCCAGCCATGCCAAGGTTGGGAATGATCATTGTTTTATTGCAGATGGCCCTGGAATTTACCAGCACCAACCAAGAGATGTTGGTCACCAGTCCTTGGATCCAGGAATGAATCAGAGGGTTCAGAAGAGAAGGATAAGACTGAATTGCTACTTTCCTTTGCTCCATTCGTTTCTGGATGCATCTCTCCTTTTTATCACAACATTCCACATCAACTCTCCCCATCAAGTCTAAAAAGAGGGCATCTGGCTTCAAGTTACTATTGACAAGAATCTTCCTCAAGATGGAATGGGACCACTGGTCACAGCTGACTCACGGCGATAAACTTGCTGTTGGACAATTCCTTGTGGGCAGTGATGGGATTCAAATAGGTGAACAACCAGTTCTCTGCATGGATGTCACTTCCGGAAGTCCGTTCTGGGCCTAGGCAACAAAAAATTAGCTACCAGTTCTACTGAACTGGTGCGAACCGGCTGAATCCCACCACTGCCTGTGGGACAATTCAATGTGGAATAGCTCAAGAGAGGGACAAGTGATTTGCAGCAGGCTTTGTCTTCATCTTTTTGGTTTCAACCTTCTCAAGTTAGAAGACCTAGAAATTAGAAGATCCCTTGTCCTTCTCTTGAGTTATCCTGTGTTGAATTGTCCTACAGGGAGTTGTCCCACAGTGAATTGACTGCAGTGAGTTGTCCTACAGGGAGTTGGCTGGGCTGTGTTCTGTCTCAGCCTACACATGTCCTTGTTACTTCACAAAGACAACCCCTCTTTTAACAGTAGACTGGAAAATAAACCCTTTTTATTTGAGTTACAGACCTGATAATTGTCCCAGAAAACAAAAGTAACAGAACACTTTTTCCAATGGAGACCTTGTCTAAAAGCAAAATGGAGTACGAGTGAAACAGGAAATAACTCATAGGCAAAATAAACAGACCATGATCTCTTGACACTGAAGTTCTTTGCAAATGGTTGCCTCCAGCAACCAGCCCTGCCCACACATTCCCTTTTTGTTACGCAGCCCCCAAGACATGGCTTCTCACTGCTTTCTCCTCTTCCCCTGGAGTCGACCCATTGCCTCCCTCTGTCCTACTCGTGTGACCTGTCTACATTTATGAGCGTCTCTGAGATCTTCCAGCTGTGTTTCCTCTGAGTCCGACTCAGCTTCCCAGCACAACTAGCTTGATCATGAGTGGAAGGACCAGCCTCTTCATTAGTTTGTAAATCCTGCAGCTCATCAGAGCCTCCCTTTGACTCTGATGGCTCTCTAGGCCCCTCCTCCTCCTCTTCCTCCTCTGATTCCCCGACTCAACTACCGGGATGGCACGGAATCACAACAGGCTGAGTCAGCCATGGCGAGTTGTACTAGACCAGGGGCCTTCAAACTTGGCCCTTTTATGACGTGCCTGGCTGAGGAATTCTGGGAGTTGAACTCCACAACTCATAAAAGGGCTAAGTTTGAAGACCCCTGCCCTAGACCCTCTTCAAAATCATCCTTCTCCCACTTCATCCTTCCAACCTTAACCACCTCCTCCTCTAAGATATCTAAATCGGTATTTCTCTATATCAGTCTTATCTAAATGAAAGAGTGGGAAGGTAGACAGTGAAAATATATATTGGTCCACCATAAAAAAAAATATGGGCGCTACGGTCAAGAGAAAAATCTTCTTTTCTAAGAAGTTACACCTCAAAGGAGAATGAATTGAAAACTGTCTGGATAGAACTTCAGCTGTGCCATGGTGATCTGCTCAATAACTGCCAATTGGTGCTGCCAATTTTCTGGTTCCTGTTCTTAGAATTAGTTTCTAGTCGTGTTTATCCATCACTAAAGAGAGCCTGTGACATCCATTTAAGGGTTGATGTTCTATCCCAATTAGCAATTTCTTCTCAAGGCTAAACATGTTTGTATCCAATATGTTCAAAGTGTCTACAATTTTCTTCTTAGTTAAATGATTGATTCACTTATCCCTGGGCTATTTGTTTTCACTATCTCTGGCTTCCTAGCCTTCTCAAGAAGAACAGAGTTTGAAGGGACCTTGGAGGTCATCTAGTCCAACCCCCTGCTCAGGCAGGAAACCCTATACCATTTCAGACAAATGGCTGTCCAGTCTCTTCTTAAAAACCTCCAGTGTTGGAGCATTCACTGCTTCCAGAGGCAGGTTGTTCCATTGGTTAATTGTTCTAACTGTCAGGAAGTTTCTCCTTAGTTCTAGGTTGCTTCTCTCCTTAATTAGTTTCTATCCTTTGCTTCTTGTCCTGCCTTCAGGCACTTTGGAGAATAGCTTGATTCCCTCCTCTTTGGGGCAGCCCCTGAGATACTGGAAGACTGCTATCATGTCCCCCCTCGTCCTTCTCTTCATTAAACTAGTCATACCCAATTCCAGCAACCGTTGCTTATATGTTTTAGCCTCCACTCCCCTGATCATCTTTGTTGCTCTTCTCTGAACTCTTTCTAGAGTCTCAACATCTTTTTTGTGTCGTGATGACCAAAACTGGATGCAGGATTCCAAGTGTGGCCTTACCAAGGCATTATAAAGCAGTACTAACACTTCATGTGCTCTTGATTCTGTCCCTCTGTTGATGCAGCCTAGCGAAAAATCAGACACTATGGCATATGCAAACATCCCAAATGGGTATTTGGTATAAGATGTTAGGAAAGATTTCCACCCAGCAATCTAATGAACCATTGACACACTAGGACAAATTTGGGATTAATATTTGAAATGCCAAGAATTGCTAATTCTTGAGATTTTTGACTGCAGAGACAGTAGTAGAAGAGCAGACAGAATCAGGGGGCAGAGTTAAGCAAGTCATTAGCCTAGAATCATTACATTCCCACTAAAGGTCTAAGTTCAATCCTTCTTGACTTCTATTAATGCTTTTCGTTGTTGTTAGTTGCGAAGTCGTGTCCGACCCATCGCGACCCCATGGACAATGTTCTTCCAGGCCTTCCTGTCCTCTACCATCTTCTGGAGTCCATTTAAGCTCACGCCTCCTGCTTCAGTGACTCCATCCAGCCACCTTCTTCTCTGTCATCTCCTTCTTCTATTGCCCTCCATCTTTCCCAGCATCAGGCTCTTCTCCAGTGAGTCCTTACTTCTCATTAGGTGGCCAAAGTACTTGAGTTTCCACTTCAGGATCTGGCCTTCTAAGGAGCAGTCAGGGTTGATCTCCTCTAGGATTGACCGGTTTGATTGCCTTGAAGTCCAGGGGACTTGCAGGAGTCTTCTCCAACACCATAGTTCAAAGGCCTCAATTCTTTGGTGCTCAGCCTTTCTTATGGTCCAACTTTCACAGCCATACATTGCAATTGGGAAAACCATGGCCTGGACTATACGCACTTTTGTTGGCAGGGTGATGTCTCTGCTTTTTAATATGCTGCCTAGATTTACCATAGCTTTCCTCCCCAGGAGCAAGCGTCTTTTAATTTCTTGGCTGCAGTCCCCATCTGAGGTGATCTTGGATCCCAGGAAGATAAAATCTGTCACTACCTCCATTTCTTCCCCATCTATTTGCCAGGAATTGAGAGGGCCGGATGCCATGATCTTGGTTTTCTTAATGTTGAGTTTCAAGCCAACTTTTGCACTCTTCTTCTTAACTCTTATCTAGCACCAATTTAGTACAAATAGTCCCCAACTTACAACCATTCATTTAGTGACTGTTCGAAGTTACAACAGCTCTGAAAACAGGGACTTATGATCATTTTTCACACTCACGGCCACTGCAGCATCCCCAGATAACTGGCTCATGGATATGATGGTCACCATGTCCTGAGGTCATCCTCTGACCTCCTTTTGTGACCTTCTGACAAGCCCCATTCACTTAACAACCGGGCTACTCACTTAAGAACTGCAGTGGTTCATCTCACAACGGTGGCAGGAAAAACCATAAAATGGGGCAAAGCTCACTTAGCAGACGTCTCCCTTAGCAACCGAAATTTTGGGGCTCAATTCTGGTTGTAAGGCAAGGACTCCTCGTATGGAACTTCGGTTGACCAGATCCTTGTCTATAGGCTTGAGCAAGAGATCAAGAAGATCGATCAACTTAAGGTGTGAGCCTGATCCTGATTCTTCAGGATTCTTCAGGCATGGCTGGCGGAGCCTCCATTTTGCAAAGTCTAAAGCCGGCCTTAACCTTTCGATTCGCGTTTGGTACCCAGGCTACATCGTGAAACACAGATGGTAAACTTCCGCCCCCTTTTGAGCGAGGGATGCTCACCCCATCCGAGGCACAGGAAACGTTTGCGGATGATGCGGTTCCGTAGCCTGCCCGTCACGGCCATGTAGGATTGCCAAGCTTCCGTCAGCACCCAGCAGAAGGAGGAGAGGAAGAAAAAGTGGAGGAAAGCAGCCACCAAGGTACAGATCACCTGGAGAAGGAGAGCAAAAGGGAGGGAGGTCAGCAGAAAGGGGAGCAGCAGACCAAGAGAAGAACCAGAATAACAGAGCTGGAGGTCTTCTAGTCTAACCCACTGCTTGAGTAGGAGACCCTATGCCATTCTGGACAAATGGCTTTCCAGACTCTTTTTACAGAATAACAGAGCTGGAAGGGACCTTGGAGGTCTTCTAGTCTAACTCACTGCTTGAGTAGGAGACCCTATGTCATTCTGGACAAATGGCTTTCCAGACTCTTTTTTTCCAAACCTCTAGGGATGGAGCACCCAAAACTATTGTTCCACTGATTAATTAATTAACCAGTAGGAGCACAGAAGAAGTTGAACTACATCTGGTCCAGTTTTGCAGGAGAATAATGACTCAGAATTATAGAATTGTTCCCTGGATTCTGCCACATAACTCAAAGTCTCCTGCCCTCCCAGTCTTAACTTACAGGTTAAGACTGGGAGGCAGCAGACATAATAATAGTAATAATAATAATAATAATAATAATAATAATAATAATAATAATAATAATGATGATGATAATGATGATGATAAAAGTTGGAAGGGACCTTGGAGCTCATCTAGTCCAACCCCCTGCTCAGGCAGGAAACCCTATACCATTTCGGACAAATGGCTGTCCAGTCTCTTCTTAAAAACTTCCAGTGTTGGAGCATTCACCGCTTCTAGAGGCAGGTGGTTCCACTGGTTAATTGTCCTCACTGTTTGGAAGTTTCTCCTTAGTTCTAGGTTGCTTCTCTCCTTGATGAGTTTCCATCCGTTGCTTCTTGTCCCTTCAGGTGCTTTGGAGGATAGCTTGACTCCCTCTTCTTTGGGGCAGCCCCTGAGATTCTGGAACACTGCTATCATGTCTCCCCTCATCCTTCTCTTTGTTAAACTAAACATACCCAATTCCAGCAGCCGTTCCTTATATGTTTTAGCCTCCTGTCCCCTGATCATCTTTGTTGCTCTCCTCTGTCCTCTTTCTAGAGTCTCAACCTCTTTTTTTACATCGTGGTGACCACAACTGGATGCCGTATTCCAAGTGTGGCCTTACTTTTAGTTATGCAGAAGAATTCAGGGAACAATTCTATAATTCTGAGTTTTGAAACCATCAGTTTCAGGTGACAAAGAAGCGATATATCACTGCAGACATCAAGAGCTCTTGAGTCAGCAGTTATCCTTGTTTGTTTGTATTCTACCTCTATTATTTTGGCAAATAACCCAAGGCTGCAAATATATCCAGCACACCTCCCTCCCTCCTATTTCCCTACAACAGGTGAGGTGAGTTGAGCTGAGAGTAATTATCCCAAAGTCACCCAGCCAGCTTTTATGCCTAAAGTGAGAGTAGAAATCACAGTCTCCTAGTGAATTGTCAAGGTCACCTAGCTGGCTTTCATGCATAATGTGGGAATAGAATTCACTGTTTTCTGATGATTGGCCTTGTAGAAAATCAGCCCCCCCCCCCCCGAGAAGGAAATATTAAAAGGGCAGAAAAATACATTTCCTTAAAGGAGCTTAAAGAGGCAGAAAAGCATGACCAGTTTTTCTTAATAGCCCCAAGTCTCTCTCTCCCCCCCCCCAAAGCTCTATAGAAATGCAGATGTAAACCATCCAGGAAAGTTGGAGGCCCCCAGCTAGAAGATTAAGAAGACAAAGATACCTAAAATCTACATACCCCACGCAAGACAGGACATAATAGTATTAACCCACAGATACCAAAAGAGCACAGACTCAGGTCAAAGTTCATGCCACAGGAACAGGAAGCAACTCCAAACAAAAGGTTCCAGAGGGTATAAAAACCCACTCCCTACATGTGCTCAGCCCTTTTTCTTTCTCTTTCTTCAAGAGCCATCTTTCTGTCTGGCTCTCCTCTTCAATAAACTGCAACCTTCTTTCTAAAGCAGTCGCCATGTTGTTTATCCCCGGCTTGGACTGAACCATGATGAAGACTTTTCTTCCAACAGCCTAAAGTCCCCCAGCTGTCTTTCATGTCTAAGATGGGACTGGAACTCTCCATCTCCTCGTTATTGGTGCAATAACACCCAGCTGGCTTTCATGCCTGAGGCAGGACTAGAACTCAAGAGTCTCTTGCTGATTGGCCCAAAGTCACTTAGCAAGCTTTCACGCCTAAAGTGCGACTAGAACTCACCATCTCCTGGTGATTGACCCAAAGTCACCCAGCCAACTTTCATGGCTAAGGCGGGACTAGAAATCAGAGTCTCTTGCTGATTGGCCCAAAGTCATTCAACTGGCTTTCATGCCTAAATTAGGACTAGAACTCAAGGTCTCCCACTTTGTAGCCTGGTTAACAAAACTGGTTTTATATTCCTTAGGAGCCCTGTATTTGTGATCATGGCTGGCTTTAAAAAAAAAAAAAAGTTTTATTGGTTTTTTTCATTTTACAAACAAGTGCTTAAGAAACAACGTGGTGGCAGGGCAATCAATTGTCCTCAAAACAAAGTCATACTCATAAAGTTCAGATTAAATCATTAAAAAAACCCTCTCTTTTCCCTCTAATGACATATTATTTCAGATTGATATATTTCAATACAACTAACTCAATCATAACAATCCTCAATAACCTTTCATCCAAATAAATCCACAAATCCAGATCCTGTGTTAAGCTTAACTATTTCAATTACTATGTTCCATATTTCTAATCTAAATACATAATTAACACTTTGGGAGTCTCCCCATCACCTTTTTCCTTAACATATTCAATAACTATTTATTAATATCATTTCTTCTTTTTTTCTTATTCTTCTTCCATTACAAAGTGACTATCAGTTCTAATTAAAAAAAATATTAGTTCAAATCAGAAACGAAAAAAAAGAACAAAGAAAAAACAAAAACAAAACAAAAAAAAAAAGAAAAGAGAAAAAATACCTTTCTATTTTTATTATACTTTATAATCTAACAATCAATCCCTCAATATCTGTATCAAATTTCTTCAACCTCCTCCCAAAATTACTCTCTCCAAAACATATTAATACATAGACAAACAACGTATTATTTTTTTTATTAAAAGTTTTAAAAAATTTATACACTATATATCCAAATCCCTCCCCCCCTCCCGCCCACTTCCCAGAGCTGATTACAGGGTTACAAATAAACAATCATAATCTAACTAACATTACCCAACTATACAAACAATCAAATCCATAACATGCTTGAACTCCTTTTCAAAATAAATATTAACAAATTAAATACAAAAATAATAATATAATTAAACCATAAAACTAAGAGTAATATAAATTCTACCATATTAAACTATTAGTAATAATCTGAAATTTACTCATAAGCTAGATAATACTTTTTAGTCTCATATTTATTATTAAGTTCAAACCTTTAATTAATTTTTAATTCAATCTAACCTCTTATTTAACTGTCTTGAGCCATAAATCAATCCATATCTAATAAGATGATTGGCTTGTTTTTAATGACCACCATAATCACGTGACATTTGCTGATTCATGGAAGACAACATATTGGGTCTACCTTCTCCACGAAAGTTGTAAGAGGCTTAACTAACGAACTAAGGTCCCTTTAATTCAGGAACCACAAATGAAACCTGCACCCTAGCACTCGCATTCTACATAAATACATTTATAGATGCCACCTTTTTTGAACATTTGACCTAAACGTTAAAGATGATTGCAAAAGGGAGATATTCAGATGGTTTCAACCATCTGCTCTCTCACTCTGTCGCTCATTAGTAAAACCGTCCTATTCCCTATCAAATATCTTCAACGGATTTTTAATAATAAAGCTTTTCCTTAAAATTAGAACAATTAGCACAAGTGCTGGATTTTTGCAATATTTACGCTGTTTTAAATTTGGTAAGGGTCAAGAATAAACCTCTACTCAAGGTTTCCATACTCAAGGTTTCCAATTTAGCAGAAATGGCAAAGATTTCTGCTTATTTAAAGGACCATACACAAGAAAAAATATATTATGGTATGGAGAAGATGGATAGATTTTATTCAGAATAAATATGGAACTTTAAAGTTCCATTTATTTTATGATTAATTTTTTTCTTTTCTTTTTTTCTTGAAATAATAATTATTTATAGAATTTTATAATAAATGATTTATAACAGATTTGTTCACATTATGATGATGATAAAGTTTAGAGGGAGTGAAGGGTTAAGTATGAATTTGTTTATTGTATAATTTTTTTGTTTTAAAAGTTAAAAAGTTAGATTTTGTTTGTTTTGTTTACAATAACCCTGTATTCTGCTCTGGGAAGCGGGGGGTGGGGTTTAGGGGAGTGGGGATGGGTGGGGTCAACTACCGTATATGCCGCCGTATTAGGCGACCCGGCGTATAAGACAACCCCCATCTTTATAGCCGGGCCGCATTCCTAGAACGTCGTCTTATACGCCGGAAACTACCAGTATTTCCGGCGTATAAGACGACTCGGCGTATAAGACGACCCCCGTCTTTGGCGCCGATTTCAGCGCTCGTGCAAGTCATCTTATACGCCGGCATTTACGGTAGGTTAGATAAACAGAAATATTAATGTATAAAATAGATAGAGTAATTTTGAGAGAGGTGCCGCTCAGGTATTTCCCCCTGAACTGTATCCAAAAAGGGATGAGAAGGGAGGAGGAAGGGATGGAAGGAAGTAGGATGGGAGGAAGGGAGGAGGGGAGAGAGGTGAAGAGAGGAGAGAGGGAGGAGGGAAGTAAGGAAGGAAGGTAGAGAGGGCAGATGAAGTCCGGGGGGAGATGGACGAGCGACACCTAAGGTTATACGTATGAATTTATTTCAAAGGTATTTTTTTATAATGTATTGAAAGTATTAAATGTATTGAAAAATGAAAAATAAAAAACTTTTTCAAAAAAAAAAAGAATAAACCTCTAGGACAGTGTTTCTCAACCTTGACCATTTTAAGGCATGTGGACTTCAACTCCCAGAATTCCACAGCCAGCATTGCTGGCTGTGGAATTCTGGGAGTTGAAGTCCACATGCCTTAAAATGGTCAAGGTTGAGAAACACTGCTCTAGGAGAAGAGAGCTCCACCTATTATGATATTTCATGAGATTTCCTAACCTATCTCACTGCTTTTTCTTCTGCTGGTAGAAGAGAACCTTTTTTTTTTCTACTCTCTGACGCAGGCAATAATCCTGCTTGATCAAACATGATTTAGTAGCTGAGAGTATGTATGGGGGAACCTCCCCCACCGAGTTTCTCATGATTGACATCAACAATATGTCTCTTTTTCTATACTCTTTTTATCTTCAAAGAGATTTGAAAATGGAAGGATGGAGGGTCATTGATGCACATAGAAACTGCACCTCTTTGTTAATGGAGTTTGGAAAAAACGGAGAAGATGTGCAGGCACAGATGAACAGAAATCAAATATTTTTTTTTATCCATACAGTAGCATTATTTATAAATGTTTAAGAATGAAGAGGGATCGCGCTGGCCCGCAAAAATAGGACAAGCTAGAAAGACCTTTTTCTAAGATTTCTAATGTTCAGTTGTTGTAGGGGAAGGAGTGGCAGAACCTGTGGGCGGAGTCAAAAGAGGAAACAGCTTAGAATCTCTATGTAGCCACAAACAAAGTCCAACCTTCCTTATTCTGTTGAGACTTATCTCAAAGGTGCTTTTTTAAAAAGGCAACTGGACTGTTTTTTCGTGGAGGAGAAGAAGAGGAGGTGAGGAGGAGGAGGAGGAGGAGGAGGAGGAGGAGGAGGAGGAAAAAGAGGACTGCGGGCTGTTGGATACTTCCTGAGCTTGGTAGTAGGGTTTGCAGATTGGAGGAGAAGAAAAGGAAAGAGTGGAGGAGGAGGAGGACAGAAGAAGAAGAAGAAGAAGAAGAAGGAGGAGGAGGAGGAGGAGGAGGAGGAGGAGGAGGAGGAGGAGAAGAGAGTAGAGAGAAAGACAGAGATGCAGAGGCTGAGATAAAGAGATTGAATAGACAGACAGATGATAGATAGATACTGTAGATAGATAGATAGATAGATAGATAGATAGATAGATAGATAGATAGATAGATAGTGTCAACGCTGTGACAATGGATGTCGACACTCTGACAACTGAGAATCAGCAGCCATTGTATTTTTGCTTTTAACGTGCCTTTTCTATTCTTTTACAGTTCAGATGTAGAAGGGGGGATGCGGTAAATGCTTGAGCTAAATGCTTAGCTAGCCATAACAATGTAGACGTGTGGGAACTCAAGGACATTATCTGATAAGGTTTTGGCGGGCTGAGGGGCCAGAGAGAAAAGCCCGGGATTTACGCTAATTGGGGAATATATTTTGATGACAGCTTTTGTGGGGTGGGAATTGCAATTTGTTACTTTGTTATCTGGGGGGAGAGAATCTCATTCTTGGGTTCAACTAGGTAAGTGCCGATACTTTGTTTCCTAAATAAAATGTTCTTTAAGGAAGAATTCTTGCTTTGAAGTTCTTTTACCAGTTTCATCTATTGCAGTGGTTCTCAACCTTTTTAATGCCGCGACCCCCAACCAGTCGTAAGTCGAGGACTACTCAACTGGTCTTAAGTCGAGGACTACTCAACTGGTGCAGCACCGTTTGCAGAATGGGACTTTTGGCGGGCTCAGCAGGGCAGAGACAGCCTGGACAATTCCTATTGGCTTTTGAAAGCCAATAGAATTAGACTCTATTCAAGAGAGTCTATTCTATTGGCTTTCAAAAGCCAATAGAATAAAAGGGAGTAGCACAGCCAAGGAAAAGGGGAAAAAAATGGCGGACTGCGTTGTTTGGCGACCCCCGTGAAATGGTCGTTCGACCCCAAATGGGGTCCCGACCCACAGGTTGAGAACCACTGATCTATTGGAACCATGACAGACAGATAGACAGACAGACAGATAGACAGAGAAATGTATATATAGATAAAGAGATAGAAGTAGAGAGAGATAACAAGATAGAGGCAGGGATAGAGGTAGAGAGAGAGATATACAGAGATAAAGAGATAGATATAGTTAATAGAGAGAGAAACAGACATAGAGAGAGAGACAGATATAGATTAAGAAATAGAGAGATACGGAGATAGATAGATAGATAGATAGATAGATAGATAGATAGATAGATAGATAGATAGGAAAAAAATTGATCTAGATATGCCACTCAAAATTATTTGGTGGCCTATAACTTGATTGATTGATTGATTGAATAAATGAATGAATGAATGAATGAGTGAATGAATGAATGAATGAAGCCATAACTCTCTCATACTGATTTTACCCTGAAGCTGAAATTTGGTTCCCTCTTCTACATATTTTCCAGTTTTATTACATCCTTTTCAAATGTTGTTACACTCCTCCACAAAATTGTCTAGGTTCTCGGTCCCATGGAGAACTTTAAACACATCTGTTCAGACATCGTGGAATATGCAGATAGGGCTGTTTTGGAGTATATATCCTATCTATTTTGATTCCTTTAAAAAAAAGGCATCCCAGATGCACATATTATGGAAATTACGAGTATCTGTTTTAAAAAAAAATATTTCAGAATTTTTTTCTTTAAAAAAAGAATAGTAGCATTTTAAAGAGCTGCAGTACAGTTTATAGACATGTGTATTTTCCTCCAATATAGAAGCAAAATTGAATGATCTAAGTGTTCGACATTTAAAAGATGAGAAACAACACTGGAAAATTTAATGTATCATTATCTTTGACTACCAGATGCTGATAAAAAAAAAGATGTGTCGTAGAAGTTCTCTTAATGAGAAAGTGCTTGCATGAATTATCTGTTTTGGTGGAAGTGATGCTAAGAGCGATAGACTGACTATTTAAATTGAACAGAACAGGAAACCTCTGGCAGACATGTGAGTGGTAATTAGCTCTCTTACTAATGAACCAAGCGTTTGCAATTTTGTTGTTGCTAAAAAATGAAATGCAAACTCATATTTTGTGAAAGGAAGGGGAATGTCCAAATCAGATTGCATATGAAATAATGGCTCCAATGCTCAGGGACACAGCTGAAGGAACACACCAGTAATCTGGAAGATTGGATAGGAAACTAAATCATATGAAGGCCAGCATTGGCGTATAAGTAACATCACTGCATGGATGATATTACCTAGTTGGGTAATGAAACGTCTGCAAGAAAACCACCAAGCCCAGAGAGGACAAGGGACTCCACAGTCCTCCTCCTCCCCCTCCTTCTTGGGTTAGTCTGAGTTGCAGGGGGATATGAGATGGTGAGCTGCGTTGCTGTTTGGCTGTTTGGCTTTGCATTCGTGGTCATGCCCCTGCAACTCAGACTAACACGAGCACAACAAAGCCCCCACCCAAACAGAACACTCCCCCATCCAATCAGAGCACAGCCAACCCCCCATCCAATCAGAGCACAGCCAAGCCCCTAACCAATCAGAACACACCTCCACCCAATCAGAACACAGCCAAGCTCCCACCCAATCAGTTCATACCCCCACTGGCAGTTAAAAGGAAGAAACAGCTAAGACCACACATTGCTCCTCGAAGCATGAAGCCGAAAACACCAGCCTGAAGATTATGAATGGGACTTCGTCGAAACGTCGCCAAGACACTTCCAATTTTACGCGGGAGAAAACCCAAATAACCAAAGACCTACAAACACACACACACAAACACACACACACACACACGTGTACGTATGTATGTATGTATATAAATGTATTGTCTCTTACATAGCTCAATACCTCTTATATCTCTTCGATCTCCACCCCCCACCTCGCTTTGTCTTCCCCCCCATCACTTTGCTTTGTCGTTGTAGCACCCTCTCCGCCTCATGTTGTTGCCAAGCAGACAGAATGGGCGGGTGGGCAGCTGCACCAGCTCTTAAGTAGGGCTTATTTTCAGGATAGGGCTTATATTTGGTGCAGACATGAAAAATCGGGCTAGGGTTTATTTTTGGGGTAGGTCTATTTTTGGGGAAACACAGTATCTCATATATATATATATATATATATATATATATATATATATATTAATTCATGCTAAATCTGGCATTTTTGTCCATCTATCCCATCTTTCTCAAGGACTTAGTATAGACATATCTTAATATAGTGTCTCTTCTTTGTCCTAATATCTCTTATATGTCTTAATATCTCTTATATATCTCATACGCTGAGGTCATTTTCTCCTTTGCAAGCAAAGAGATCAAATTCATTCAACTTGACAAATCAATCCTGTCCTTGCTTCATGCTTCAGGGCAGCACTTTCCAAAGAATGGCTAAAAGCATCTTCTCAGATGCCTTTGTGTGGAGGCATGCAGGCACGTCAGGATGGAGACAAAGCTTTAAGTGTGCTCCCTCCATTATGCGATGCACAAATGAATGACGTATATCTTTCCTAGTTTTGGACCCCAAAATCATTAGCAGAAGGAAAGTAAAAGAACTGGCCTCGAAGGTTTTAATTCCAGATGGGAGCAGAGTTAGAGTTACCTTGTTACGGGTTTGAGTTTGTCCAATCAGGATAAGAGCATTGGAAGATACAATGGAAAGGCAGAAATTGATCAGGATGACCGAACGTTCGGAGCGGATATACCTGCAAAAAGGGAACAAGGAAGCAGAAGGAGAGGGAAAGGGTGTCAAATTTTGACTTTCAATAGGACAGACAGCATGGTGTGGTGGTTAGGACAGTAGATTAGGATCAGGAATCCAACCTCAGTTGTAGAACTCCCCGGAACTTTGAGATAACCTCATCTTTCCGTTTAACCTAACTCCAAGGATTGTTGGGAGGCTGAAATTTGGGGAGGAAGTCCTAGGAAAGCCATTGAGATGTTGTGGAGGTAGATGAGGTAGACATCTAATGAAAGAAATTCTGCATCTACCTGCAATGTGGCATTAACTATCAGCTTCACCCAGTGGTGGGATTTAAATACGTGAACAACCGGTTCTCTGCGTGGATGTTGCTTCCAGAAGTCCGTTCTGGGTCAGGGCAACAAAAAAATTAGCTATCGGTTCTGCTGAAGTGGTGAGAACCAGCTGAATCCCACCACTGCCTTCACGTCACAAAGCTGCCTCACTGCTTTGTACTTACTGTATATGCCGGCGTATAAGGCGACTTCCGCGAGCGCTAAACTCGGCGCCAAAGACGGGGGTCGTCTTATATGCCGAGTTGTCTTATATGCCAGAAATACTGATAGTTTCCGGCGTATAAGATGACGTTCTAGGAATGTGGCCCGGTGATAAAGACGGGGGTCGTCTTATACGCCGGGTCGCCTTGTACGCCGGCATATACGGTAGGTAAAATTAAAGTTTTAATCAGGCTAATTCCAAAAATATATATTAATGTTCCTGGAAAATGAAATACAGTCTGCCTTTTTATCAGAGTTGCCAACAATATGGGTACTTTTAAATTAAGAGGTGGGGACTCAAGTTTCGCAAAAATTCATTGACTTCAACATATCATAGATATATCCAAGAGCCAGCTTGGTCTAGTAGTTAAGTCACCCGACTAGAAAGTGAGAGACTATGAGTTCTAGTCCTGCCTTGAAAATGAAAGCTGGCTGGTTGACTTTGAGCTAATCACCAGGAGATGGTGAGTTCTAGTCCCACCTTAGTCATGAAAGCTGGCTGGGTGACTTTGGGTCAATCACCAGGAGATGGTGAGTGCTAGTCCTGCTTTAGGCATGGAAGCTGACTGGTTGACTTTGGGCCAATCACCAGGAGACGGTGAGTTCTAGTCCTGCCTTAGGAATGAAAGCTGACTGGTTGACTTTGAGCCAATCATCAAGAGATGGTGAATTCTAGTCCTGCCTTGGGCACAAAAGCCATCTGAATAACTTTGGGCCAATCCCTCTCCCTTGACCCAACGCACCTCACTGGGTTGTTCTTGTAGGAAAAATAGGAGAAGGAAGGTATGTTGGACATGTTAACTGCCTTGAGTTATTCGTAAAAAGTTGGATACAAACAAACAAAAATAAATAAAATATAATTGTTGATTTACTTCTGGGTCCAATTCGAGGTGT
Source organism: Crotalus tigris (assembly GCF_016545835.1). NCBI lineage: Eukaryota > Metazoa > Chordata > Lepidosauria > Squamata > Viperidae > Crotalus > Crotalus tigris. Next base: position 421,235 of record NW_024097244.1, read on the forward strand.
TGGTTATGAGCTTCAAAGCCCTTCGTGGCATGGGTCCAGTCTACCCCAACGGGAATGACCCACCCCACTCACTCTGTCAGAATGGGGCTTTCTGTGGACCCACATCAGCCAAGGAATGTCTTCAGCTGGTAAGGTCCAGGAAGAAAACTTTTTCTGCTGTGGCACCCATCCTATGGAACATGCCCTCCATTGAGATGAAACCCTTCCCCATCCTGTTGGTCTTCTGCAAGAGCCTGAGAACTCAGGTCTGCCAATTGATCTGTGATCCCAAAGGGGTCGTTCAATGATGGAAGTGGTTGGTGAACCAGGAAGAAGATCCCCCCCCCCTTGTATTTCGGCTTTCTACTTATTTCATCTCCGTTCATTTTGATATTTAAAGTTTTAACATTTTGGTCCTTGCGTTTACGATGTGGTACGTCACCCAGAGTCACTTGACAGTGAGATGAGCACCACATAATTTAATCAATCAATAAATACATAAATAAATATCCAGCAATTAACTGCCACAATATGCTAAAAGCCATAGGATATTTCTGAACTATCCTTCAAAAATGAAACTGTCCCCCTTCACAGTAGAATTGCGTAATCTAGCACAGTGTTTCTGAACTTTAGCAACTTCTAGATGTGTTGACTTCAAGTTCTGGAATTCTCTAAATGCAAACGACCCCCAAAAACAAAAAAGCTCTGTTCATATTTTTTTAAGTGTCTAAATAAAGAGACCAGGATGTGAAGAATTCGGGAATTGCTCAATTTCTTTCTAGTTTTGCATTGATTTTTCACTGCTAAGGTCTAGCACAGAGTTTCCCAACCTTTTGGGACTGGTGGCCCGGAGTGGGTGGGAGTGTGGAATGTAGGCATGGTTTTGTCTGTGTGTGTGGGTGAATGCATGAGCGCATGCATGCGTGTCCATGAACACCCATCGCTCAAGTGATGGGCCCTGAGCATTGCCCGAGGGGGGCTGCAAACGCCCGTGACCCTCGTGGTGACTCTCATGAGTGGGGTTGTGAATGCCCATGATACTCGTGACACTTGCGCAAGTGGGACTGTGCTCGCTCAGCCACACAAACTGCACCGCCCAGCCACTCACACGGCCTGGTGACCCACAGGTTGGGGACCCCTGGTCCAGCAGCTGGTAGACCCAAGACCCAACCCTAGTAGGTTGAAGAACATCTACTTGTGATGGACCAGGCTAAGGATCTGTTGCTTTCTAGCTTGGCTTAATCGCTACCATCGCAGTAGCGATTAAGCTACCGCTTAATTTTCAGGAGCCCCTGCAAACTTTTTCCAAAGAGGAAAGGAAGTTGAGATACACGATGCTGAGAAGTCCAAGTCTTACCTCCAGACCGAGATATAAATGATGATCAGGAGAAGGAGGGTCAAGGAAGACACCCCACAGCCAACGATCAACGTGACCGAAGGGACGAGCACTTTTTCCGCATTCTGAAAAAAAGAGAAGATAGAAACGTGGAGACGCTCATGAGAGAACCTCTGTGGACCAACGTTTAATAGTAAGTACAGGAAATCCTTGACTGATGACCGTGATTGAGCCTGGCATTAGGGTCGTCTATCATGGCAGTCATTCAGCAAGTCACCCTGATTTTATAACATTTTTGTTAAGCAAGCGCCACAGCCATTATACGAACGTTGTGGTTATTAAGCAAATCTAGGATATCCAATGGACGTTTGTTGCCAGAAATCGTAAGCGCAGGCATTCCTTGACATACAACTGTTCATTTAGTAACCATTCGAAATTACGACGGCATTGGAAAAAGTGGCTTACGACCATTTTTCACACTTACGACCGTTACAGCAGCTCCATGGGGATGCAATCAAAATGTGGACACACTTGGCAACGGACTCATATTTATGACGGTTGTAGCATCCCTGGGTTATGTGATTAAAAATTCAGCAATTGACTCCTATTTATTTATTTTTTTAAGACAAATTTTATTGTTTTTTTATTTTTTACATCAAGACGATCAGGAAAACACCGTGGTGAAAGGGTAATCAATCATAGCACAACAAGTCATATATGTATAGCTAAAATTAATACCTTAAAATTTCCCCCTCTATTTCCCTCACATAATATAACAAATTTAGTTTAATCTATTTCTTCTTAAAATTCAATCAATCCACAAAATCATCCCTACTACATCTATATAAATCACTCCTGCTTTTAAGCTCCACTATTTAATTAACATATTCCAATTAATCTTAAACAAACATATTAATAAGACTTTGGGTATCCCTTCTACAACACATAATATTCCAAGAATAATATTCTAATATTTTCATATATATTCCATCTCTTAATTTAATACATCATTAATTAATACCCTTTCTTCTCTTATCATAGATCTCTCTAACTCTTCTGCTATTACAAAATAGTTTTCTATATAAACAAAGTAAAAACAAACAAACAAAAAAACCAAAACATTTCAACCTATTAAGTAAAATTTAAATCTCAACAAAATTATCTATCGTATCTAAAACAAACCTATTATTGCAGCAGTTATTATCTTACTACTTTCATTTACTCAATTAAATTGCAATTGACTCCTATTTATGACGGTTGCAGTGTCCGGGGGTCCTGTGATCCCCCGTTGTGACCGTCGGACAAGCAAAAGTCAATGGGGAGACAGATCCGTTTAACAAGCATGTTATTAACTTAAAAACTACAATAATACTGTGGGAAGAAGGGTGATAAAATGGGGCAAAATTCACTTCACAAGTCTCTCTCTTAACAACAGAAATGTTGTTATGGTCGTAAGTCGAGGAATGCCTTTAAATGCTGGTTTCTGGCAAAAAAAAAACCCCTCATAAACTATTTATCTGAAATGGTATAGGGCAGTGATGGCGAACCTTTTAGAGACCGAGTGCCCAAACTGCAACCCAAAACCCACTTATGCATCGCAAAGTGCCAACACGGCAATGTAACCTGAATACTGAGGTTTTATTTTAGAAAAAAACAACTCATACATTAACATCTTTTGTCTTAAAAGAAAAGCACAAGAAGCAACGGATGGAAACTAACCAAGGAGAGAAGCAACCTGGAACTGAGGAGAAACTTCCTGACAGAACAATTAACCAGTGGAACAACTTGCCTCCAGAAGCGGTGAATGCTCCAACACTGGAAGTTTTTAAGAAGAAATTGGACAGCCATTTGTCCGAAATGGTGTAGGGTTTCCTGCCTGAGCAGGGGGTTGGACTCGATGACCTCCAAGGTCCCTTCCAACTTTATTATTATTATTATTATTATTATTATTATTATTATTATTATAGCTTTCAATGATACAAACAGCTTTTTATTGAAAGGTAAAAGTGTGCATTTGGCATGCTTTTGAACAATTAATGTGATTTTTGCTGTTCTATGCCTGCTGATAATTTGTCTAACCTGGGCTCATACTTTGTAAGTTTGAGAGCAACACATGCAGCACTCAGGTCATCTGTTCGTCTGTTTTGATATCATTCAAAGCTGGAAACAGCTGCTCACAAGCATAAGATGATCCAAACAAAGTAAGGAAAGCAAACCCAAGGGCTTTCATTGACTTAAAATTATTTGGCAGAGAATTCCACACTATACTATAGGGCAGTGGTGGCAAACCTATGGCACGGATGCCAGAGGCAGCACTCGGAGCCCTCTCTGTGGACACATGTGACGTTGCCCCAGCCTTGCCTTCTCCCGCAACCTCCTCCTCTCCAGCAGCCCACTGAAGGAGAGTCGCCCCCGAGAGTGGCCCACACGGAGCAGCGCAGCCAAGGACATGGCAGCCAGGCAGCGTAGACAAGACTCTGCCCTCACGCCCCATCATGCTGTTGATGCTGCAGGGCGCGGGCAGAGGCTGTGGCCGCCATAGCGTTGCTGGGCTGCCTGGGCGATCTGCGGCGGGCCCTGGAGGCAGTGAGTGGTCCTGTGACGGGGCAGGGAATGGGGGGCAGAGCGGGAGTGGGGCACGGGGGTGGAGTGGGAGCGGGGCCAGTTTTGGGGCACTCGGTCTCTAAAAGGTTCGCCATCACTGCTATAGGGTTTCCTGTGTGAGCAGGGCATTGGACTAGAAGACCTTGAAGGTCCCTTCCGAGGTGGCGCAGCAGTTACAGTGCAGTACTGCAGGCCACTTTAGCTGACTGTGTTCAGCAGGTCAGCGGTTCACATCTCACCGGCTCAAGGTTGACTCAGCCTTCCATCCTTCCGGGGTAGGTAAAATGAGGACCCAGATTGTTGGGGGCAATGTCAATATATATATACATTGCTTACTGGTGTACACCGCTTAGAGAGTGCTTGCACTTAAAGTGGTATATAAATCTCATAAATAAATAAATAAATAAATCATCCTCATCCTCATCATCATCACCATTATTCACAATCATGTGACCGTGGGTGTTGCAAAGGGCATAAACACAATGATAGAAAGGAAGCCGTGAGAATTTTGAAAGTGGGTCATAGGCAGCCTTGGGAAAGTCTGTAGTAACTTCAAAACGGCCACTAAGCAACCCGTCATAACTCAAGGACTACATGTATTTCAATGGCTTACTTTTTTTCCCCCCTCCTCTCTCTTAATTTGAATATCGTACTTTTGCTGCCTTAGAATCTTGAATGCTGAATCTTCCTGGGGCTGATTTATTTTTCTTTTAGATATTGGGGAAATTTCGTTCAGCGGGAAGTTATTTCTGGCTGGTGAGATGCTAGTATTTCTTCTTCAGCTGAACGTGTCCATGTACTAAGAGAATGTCATATATATATATATATATATATATATAAAAATTTTAAAAATTAGCCCATTTCCAAGATTAATATCAAAATCCCTGGCAACAAAGCACAGGCGAGGATGCGTGAATCACACAGACTTCAATAGGCATTTTAATGCAAACATTTTGGAATAAAGTACAGAATCTTGGGATTCCCCCCCCCCGACAGAAACCATGATTTATCAGTGAGTTTCTGCAGGTGGAATCTCTTTGGATGTATTTCTTTGATATGTAAATCTTATTGAGAGTGTTGTAAGGTAAAATATAGGTATTCCGCGACTGACGACACAGCTGAGCTCCAAAATTTCCTTGGCTGAGCTAAACATTTGTTAAGAGAATTTTGGAATGAGACCACTCGTCGCGGCCACTTTGCCACAGCCAATTCACTGTGGTCAACTTACCCGGGCCAACTTGCTGTGGGACAATTCAACAATTCAATTTCATTGTTTCATTATTCATTATTCAATTTCTTCCTCCTCCTCCTCCTCCTCCTCCTCCTCCTCCTCCTCCTCCTCTCCTCCTCCTCCTCCACCTCCTCCTCCATCTCTTCCTCCTCCTCTCTATAGACCCCATTCCCTTCTAGTACTGATGATGTTACCTAGTTGGGTAATGAAGTATCTGCAAGCAAAGAACCAAGCTCAGAGAGCGCCAAGGAGCCCCCAGTTCAATCCTGCGCTATAAATATTCTCTTCCCTTTGTAGAGATATGGTAAATATGATAGAGATATGCCTCAGATCTCCATCCCTCCTTTAACTATGCATAACTAATGCCAGGATAGATATTAAAATCTCCTGTCTGAACTGGACCATACTAAGTCATTCTTCTTTCTCTTTTCCTCTAACTTGGCATAGTTAGGTCCTCCTTTCTCCTCTGCTGGTACTCTTTTCTTCCCTCCATCCCTAACCAGTAGGCTCTTTCAGTGGTGGGATTCAGCCATTTTGCACCACTTCGCAGAACCGATAGCTAATTTTTTGTTGCTCAGGCCCAGAACGGACTTCCGGAAGTGGCATCCACACAGAGAAATGGTTGTTGACATATTTAGATCCCACCACTCCTTCCTTCCTTCCTTCCTTCCTTCCTTCCTTCCTTCCTTCCTTCCTTCCTTCCTTCCTTCCTTCCTTCCTTCCTTCGGTGGGATTCAGCCAGTTTGCACCACTTCGCAGAACCGATAGCTAATTTTTTGTTGCTCAGGCCCAGAATGGACTTCCGGAAGTGGCATCCATGTAGAGAATCGGTTGTTCACCTATTTGAATCCCACCACTGGGCTCTCTCCTTCAGAACTCAACCCTCATCAACTTCAGGAGAATCTTTCAAATATCTCCTTCCATCTGGCCCTTGCAGGAACAGAAGGTTAAGGCAAGGAAATAATTTCTAGTCCTGACTGATCTCTGTTCCTTCATGCTTGACTCGCTTCACGTACACGTCAGGAATCTGCATGTCACATCCTTTCCCCTCCTTGGGCAACACTAACAGGGAAAGTAGATGTGACATTTCCAGAGCAGCCATAATCCTCTTCCTTATGTAGTCCAGATTTCACAGACTGGAATGCTTACTAAACCAAAGGATGCTTGAATGGTTGATGGAATTGGGTATGTCCAGTTTAATGAAGAGAAGGATCAGGGGGGACAGGATAGTAGCCTTCCAATATCTCAGGGGCTGCCCCAAAGACGAGGGAGTCAAGCTATTTTCCAAAGCACCTGAAGGCAGGACAAGAAGCAATGGATGGAAACTCATCAAGGAGAAAAGCAACCTAGAACTAAGGAGAAATTTCCTGACAGTTAAATTAACCAGTGGAACAACCTGCCTCCAGAAGTGGTGAATGCTCCAACACTGGAAGTTTTTAAGAAGAGACTGGACAGCCATTTGTCCGAAATGGTGTAGGGTTTCCTGCCTGAGCAGGGGGTTGGACTAGATGACCTCCAAAGTCCCTTCCACTATGATGATGATGATGATAATGATAATAATGATGATAATTTAGAATAGAATTTAGAATAGAATAGGAGCTGGAAGAGACCTTGGAGGCCTTCTAGTCCAGCCCCCTGCTCAAACAGGAGACCCTATACCATTTCAGATAGGTGGCTGTCCAGTCTCTTCTGAAAAACCTCCAGTGATGGAGCGCCCAAAACTTCTGAAGGAACGGTTGCTGGAATTGGGTGTGTCTAGTTTAATGAAGAGACAGACAAGGGGGGACAGGATAGCAGTCTTCCAATATCTCAGGAGCTGCCCCAAAGAAGAGGCAGTCAAGCTATTCTCCAAAGCACCTGAAGGCAGGACAAGAAGCAATGGATGGAAATTCATCAAGGAGAAAAGCAACCTAGAACTAAGGAGAAACTTCCTGACAGTCAGAACAATTAATCAGTGGAACAACCTGAAATTGTGAGTGCCATGATAGCACTCTTCCAATATCTCAGGGGCTGCCCCAAAGAAGAGGGAGTCAAGCTATTCTCCAAAGCATCAGAAATAAGACAAGAAGCAACGGATGGAAACTCATCAAGGAGAGAAGCAACCTGGAACTAAGGAGAAACTTCCTGACAGTGAGAACAATTAACCAGTGGAACAACCTGCCTCTAGAACAGTGATGGCGAACCTTTTAGAGACCGAGTGCCCAAAAACTGGCCCCGCCCCCACCCCACCTCCTGCCCCGCCCCCGCCCCACCCCCACGCTGCCTGCCCACAGGGCCATTCACTGCCTCCAGGGCCCGCCATATCACCCAGACACCCCACAGCATCAACTGTGCGCGATGGGGTGTGAGGGCAGAGTCTTGTCTATACTGCCTGGCTGCCATGTCCTTGCCTTGCTCCATATGGGCCATGCTCTGGTATGACTCTCCTCCAGGGAGGCTGCTGGTGAAGGGGAGGTCATGGGGGGAGGCAAAGCTGGGGCAACGGCACGTGCATCCACAGAGAGGGCTCTGAGTGCCGCCTCTGGCATGCGTGCCATAGGTTCGCCACCACTGCTCTAGAGGTTGTGAGTGCTCCATCAGTGGAGGTCTCTGAGAAGACACGGGGCAGCCATTTGTCCAGAATGGTGTAAGTTCTCCTGCTTGAGCAGAGGGTTGGACTGGAAGACCTCCAAGGTTCCTTCCAACTCTTTTACTCTCTTACTCCCAGTAAGAGAGATCTCTGGGAAAGGATTAAAAAAAAGAAAAACCCATCACAGATTAGATCAATGCTAGCAAAAAGCATCCTTGCCACGGGTTCAACCTTCCCTAAAGAAATTCCATGCTGTGAGCAGATGGAAGTTGTGTGTATTTATTTATGAGACTTATATACCGCTTTAAGTGCAAGCACTCTCTAAGCGGTGTACACCAGTAAGCAATGTATATATATATTTACATTGCCCCCACAATCTGGGTCCTCATTTTACCTACCCCGGAAGGATGGAAGGCTGAGTCAACCTTGAGCCGGTGAGATTTGAACCGCTGACCTGCTGAACACAGTCAGCTAAAGTGGCCTGCAGTACTGCACTCTAACTGCTGCGCCACCTCGCACCTTGACTTCTTAAAGGTAATGAGGTGGCCAAGATACAGGTATAGCCCTTGATTTACTTTTGTTTAGTGACCATTTTGTAGGAGATGACCAGGCTGAGCCCGAGGGAGGGGTCAAATGCCTCATAAGTCACCAGTCCCTGTGCGCCTGCAAGAGATCTAAGTCCAGTCTATCGTGGATGCTTCTCTTATCTCCCGCTCATTTCCCTTGTCTGTTAGTTGGTCAGATTCTTGTAGAGAACTTAAGCTTGGAATAAATCTCTGTACTCGTTCGAACTGCCTGAATCTCCTGGCGCTTAACATATATTACAGGATCCCTGGTGGCGCCGTGGTTAGAATGCAGTATTGCAGGCTGCTAACTCTGCTCACTGCCAGCAGTTCGATCCTGACCTGCTCAAGGTTGACTCAGCTCTCCCCGAAAGGAGTAAAATGAGGAACCAGATTGTTGGGGGCAACAGGCTGAGTCTGTAAACCGCTTAGAGAGGGGCTGTAAAAGCACTGTGAAGAGGTATATAAGTGTTATTGCTATTGCTAAATAAGGGCAATTGGGTTTGCTAAATATGTTGAACCATATTTAGTGCCTGAATGATGATTGTGTGACCTCCTCCTCCTCCTCTTCCTCCTCCTCCTCTGTCTCCTCCTCTCTTTCCCTTTCTTCTTCTCCTCCAGTCTGCAAACCCTACTACCAAACTCAGAAAGTACCGTATATTCCGGCGTATAGGGCGACCCGGCATATAAGACGACCCCCGAGTTCGACGCCGGGTCGCAAGACGATCACGCCAAGTCGCAAGATGATCGATGCCGAGTCGCATATAAGACGACGTTCTAGGCATGCGACTTGGCATCGATTGTCTTATACGCCGGAAATAACGTTATTTCCGGCGTATAAGACGACTTTCTAGGCATGCGACTCGGCGTTGATCATCTTATACGCCGGAAATAACGTTATTTCCGGCGCATAAGATGATCGACGCCGAGTCGCATGCCTAGAAGTCGTCTTATACGCCGGAAAACGTTATTTCTGGCGTATAAGACGACTTTCTAGGCATGCGACTCGGCGTCGATCATCTTATACGCCGGAAATAACGTTATTTCCAGCGCATAAGATGATCGACGCCGAGTCACATGCCTAGAAAGTCGTCTTATACGCCGGAAATAACGTTATTTCCGGCGTATAAGACGACTTTTTAGGCATGCGACTTGGCATCGATTGTCTTATACGCCGGAAATAACGTTATTTCCGGCGCATAAGATGATCGACGCCGAGTCGCATGCCTAGAAAGTCGTCTTATACGCCAGAAACTACCTTATTTCCGGCGTATAAGACGACTCGGCGTATAAGACAACCCCCGAGTTCGGAGGCTGTTTCATCGCTCTCAAAAGTCGTCTTATATGCCGGAATATACGGTATCCAACAGCCCACAGTCCTCCTCCTCCTCCTCCTCCTCCTCCTCCTCCTCTCTACAAACCCCACTCCCTTCTAGCACTATGTTACCTAGTTTGTTAATGAAACCTTTGAAAGAAAACCACCAAACTCAGAGCGCCATTGACCCAATTGTCCTCCTCCTCCTCCACTCTTTCCCTTTCTTCTCTTCCAATCTGCAAACCCTACTATCAAGCTCAGAAAGTTTCCAACAGCCCACAGTCCTCTTCTTCTTCCTCCTCCTCCTCTCCACAAACCCCACTCCCTTCTAGCACTGATATTACCTTGTTTGTTAATGAAACCTTTGAAAGAAAACCACCAAGCTCAGAGAGCACCATTGACCCAATTGTCGTCCTCCTCCTCCTCCTCCTCCTCCTCCTCCTCCTCCTCTCTTTCCCTTTCTTCTTCTCCTCCAGTCTGCAAACTCTACTACCAAGCTCAGAAAGTACCCAACAGCCCACAGTCCTCCTCCTCTCCTCTTCCTCCTCCCCCTCTCCTCCTTCTCCTTCTCCTCCTCCATGCAAACCCACTCCCTTCTAGCACTGATGTTACCTAGTTTGTTAATGAAACCTTTCAAAAACCCCCCATGCTCAGAGAGCACCAAGAAAACCCCCCAGTTCAACTCTGAGCTACAAATATTCTCTCCCATAACCTAATACACTCTTTCAATTTGCATTTTAACACAGAACTGCTTTGCAAAGCAGGTATCAACAACAATCTGTGAAGTGGGAGGTGTGACTTTCTTCGCCCTTAAAAAAAAACTAAGGGAGCTGGAGAAAGTTTCAATAATTTTTGATTTTAAAGGGCATTTGTTTGCTTGTTTTAACGGGAGGATTTGCACCGAGTATATCCCTTTGTCTGTAAGTTCTTTGGGGCAAGGACCCTATCGCTCTATGGAAAACAAAAACAAGGGATCCAAAGAAAACCCAAGATAAAAGAAGCAAAGGAGTTTGTAAATATGAGTTTGATGATATTCCCTAGCTGGGTCCTGAAACGTCTGCAAGAAAAAAAAAAAAACAAGTTCAGAGAGCACCAAAGACCCTACGCTAAATAAATCATGTTGTTGTTAGTTGCAAAGTCGGGTCTGACCCATCAGGACTCCATGGACAATGTTCCTCCAGGCTTTCTCTGCCATCTTCTGGAGTCCATTTAAGCTAGCGCCTACTGCTTCAGTGACTCCATCCAGCCACCTCATTCTCTGTTGTCCCCTTCTTCTCTTGCCCTCCATCTTTCCCAGCATCAGGCTCTTCTCCAGTGAGTCCTTCCTTCTCATTAGGTGGCCAGAGTACTTGAGTTTCAACTTCAGGATCTGGCCTTCTCAAGAGCAGTCGGGGTTGATCTCCTCTAAGATTGACCGGTTGGATCGCCTTGCAGTCCAGGGGACTCGCAGGAGTCTTCCCCAGCACCATAGTGCGAAGGCCTCCATTCTTAAACCATATTACAGTAAAAATGCACTCTAGTACTCCAAATTAAAAAGACCTGGAATGCGTTTGTGGTTTGCGTCTGATCATGATTCTTCCCAAACCTGCTCCGCTTGCCATTGGCCTGAAAAATCGGAGAGGGCATAACGGGTAAACGGGGTGTGACCACTGGCGAAAGGACGGGAGGATTGAAAGGTCCCTTTTCTGCACGATTTTGCACGTCCGCAGACCGTCCGCTTAATTATAGGGAATAAAATGGAGCCTAAGAGCCATCTTAATGCAGCCCCGATTCATTAACAATTAAACACTCCCTCCTCACTCTCTATTAAGCAGTCTCCTCAAGAAGAAGAGATCAAGTGTGACTGGGGGAAAACACACCACACATCCTGGTGGGCTTTAAAGAAAAGCTGCATCGCACAGTTTTAATAATGCAAAAAAAAAAAAAAAGTCTTAGCTTCTTAATTAAATAGCCAGGCGGGCAAAGGAGAAGGCTCTTCCAGAGAGAAATTTGCAGAAGGAGAGTGATTTGAGGGATGGAAAGAAGGGGGGCGGGGAATTCCATCGAGGTGGCGCAGCAGTTAGGGTGCAGTACTGCAGGCCACTTTAGCTGACTGTGTTCAGCAGGTCAGCGGTTCAAATCTCACCGGCTCAAGGTTGACTCAGCCTTCCATCCTTCCGGGGTAGGTAAAATGAGGACCCAGATTGTTGGGGGCAATGTCAATATATATATATATATATATATATATATATATATATATATATACATTGCTTACTGGTGTGCACTGCTTAGAGAGTGCTTGCACTTAAAAGCGGTATATAAGTCTCATAAATAAATAAATAAATAAAATCTCTTCTCCAAAGCACCTGAGGGCAGGACAAGAAACAACGGGGCGGAAGTTCACAAAAGAGAGATCCCACTTGGAAATAAGGAAGAATTTTCCGACACAGAGAAGAAATAATCAGGGGAACAGCTGGCGTTCCGGAGTGATGGGTGCTCCATCGCTGGAGGCTTAAGAAAAGGTTGGGATGTTGCTATTTGTTCTGGGATGTTATAAGGAATCCTTCCTTCGGCAAGGGGGTTGGGTTAGAAGACCTCCGAGCCCCCTTCCAGCACCATGACTCTGTGATTCTGAGGTGCTCAGGTTCTACAATTCCATGACTCTAGGAGTCCATGATTCTAGGGTTCGATTGTTCTATGATTCTATAATTCCATGATTCTATAGTTCTAGGGTTTTATGGTTCTATAGTTTTATGATTCTATGGTTCTGTGACTCTATCTATCTATCTATCTATCTATCTATCTATCTATCTATCTATCTATCTCACTTACCTTTTATCTGTCTGTCTGTCTGTCTATCTACCTACCTATCTATTTCACTTACCTTCTATCTGTCTATCTCTGCCTATCTATCTATCTATCTATCTATCTATCTATCTATCTATCTATCTATCTATCTATCATCTATCTATTTCACTTACCTTCTCTGTCTGTCTGTCTGTCTGTCTGTCTATCTATTTATCTATCCATCCATCCATCCCTATCTATCTATCCATCCATATCTATCTATCTATCTATCTATCTATCTATCTATCTATCTATCTATCTATCTATCTATCTATCTATCTATTTCACTTTCACATAAGGTGTCTGTCTGTCTGTCTCTATTTATCTATCCATCCATATCTATCTATCTATCTATCTATCTATCTATCTATCTATCTATCTATCTATCTCACTTACCTTTACCTTTTATCTGTCTGTCTGTCCGTCCATCCATCCATCCATCCATCCATCCATCCATCCATCCATCCATCCATCTATCTATCTATCTATCTATCTATCTATCTATCTATCTATCTATCTATTTCACTTACCTTATGTCTGTCTGTCTGTCTGTGTGTCTCTATTTATCTATCCATCCATCCATCCCTATCTATCTATCTATCTATCTATCTATCTATCTATCTATCTATCTATCTATCTATCTATTTCACTTTCACATAAGGTGTCTGTCTGTCTGTCTCTATTTATCTATCCATCCATATCTATCTATCTATCTATCTATCTATCTATCTATCCATATCTATCTATCTATCTATCTATCTATCTATCTATCGTCATAAATATGAGTCAGTTGCCAAGCGTTCAAATTTTGACCATGTGATCATGGGGTCGTTAAGTGTGAAAAACAGTCTCTTTTTTTCAGTGCTGTTGTAACTTTGAATGGTCACTAAATGAACTGTTGTAAGCCGAGAACTACCTGTATTTAGAATGCAAAGATAAAAGCCAATGTCTTTTTTAAAAAAAGAATTAAAAACCCAGACAGCTATACAGGAACAGATGTATGAGGAACATATTGTGGATGCACACACAGGATAAGAGCGAAGAAGGGGGAAAACAAACAGGAGTTAACAGAAGGATGAGACCAGGAAGAGGGGAGGAGGGAGCAGAGAAGAGGCTCATTGGCAGAGATGTGCTGTGCTCGGGGTCAAGGAGGAGGGAGGGGGCCACCGCTTGAAGAGGGACTGATTGCAGCGGGATTGTCCAGAGAGCCTCTGATTGCCACTGGGGGATAATTGAATGATTATCCTTCCTACTGAGTAAAGAAAGACTGCAACAGGAATGTAAGGCAGACCCCCCCCCAAAAAAAGCTTGGCACAAGAGCCTAAGAGGGAATCCCTAAATGGCCGTTGTTAATCAGGAAGGAAGGAAGGAAGAGAGGGAGGGAGGGAGGGAGGGAGGGAGGGAGGGAGGGAGGAAAGAAGGAAGGGAGGGAGGAAGGAAGGAAGGAAATTTGTGGGTGAGAGGGAAGGAGGGAGGAAAGGAAGGGAGGAAGGAAATGAAGGTATGGGAGGGAGAGAGGAAGGAAGGAAGGGTATGGGAGGGAGGAAGAGAGGGAGGGAGGGAAGGAAGGAAATGAAGGTATAGCAGGGAAGGAGGAAAGGAGGGAGGGAGGAAGGAAGGAAGGAAATTTGTGGGTGAGAGGGAGGGAGGGAGGGAAGGAAGGGAGGGAGGAAATGAAGGTATGGGAGGGAGAGAGGAAGGAAGGGTATGGGAGGGAGGGAGGGAGGGAGGGAGGGAAGGAGGGAGGGAGGAAGGAAGGAAGGAAATGAAGGAAGGAAGGAAGGAAGGAAGGGAAGGGAGGAAGGGTATGGGAGGGAGGAAGGAAGGAACGGGTGGTGAGAGGGAGGGAAGGAAGGAAGGGAGGGAGGAAGGAAATGAAGGTATGGGAGGGAGAGGGGAAGGAAGGAAGGGTATGGGAGGGAGGGAGGGAGGGAAGGAGGGAGAGAGGAAGGGAGGATGTGGGTGAGAGGGAGGGAGGGAAGGAAATAAGGAAATGAAGGTATGGGAGGGAGGAAAGAAAGGAAGGAAGGAAGGAAATGAAGGAAGGAAGAGTGAGGGAGGAAGGAAGGGAAGGGAGGAAGGGTATGGGAGAGAGGAAGGAAGGAATGGGTGGTGATTGGGAGGGAAGGAAGGAAATGAAGGTATAGCAGGGAAGGAGGAAAGGAGGGAGGGAGGAAGGAAGGAAATTTGTGGGTGAGAGGGAGGGAGGGAGGGAAGGAAGGGAGGAAGGAAATGAAGGTATGGGAGGGAGAGAGGAAGGGAGGGAGGGAGGAAAAATAGGTATTGGAAAGAGGGAGGAAGGGAAAAGAAAGGAAAGGAAGAATCCTGCAGTTATATGTTCCAATGCTCTCCACCCGGAAAACAATGTGGTATTTATTTGCTGATAGCACACTCTTGCAGGAGTTTGATGGAAATTTTTCATCTTTAATGAAAACACCAGGAGCTACACTATTCACAGAGGAGCACAAAGATTTACAAAACCAAACAAGAGAGAGAGACTAGAACATTAGCTGGCAATATTAACTTGGGAGTTAATGAAGGTGGTGGATCACAGATGTTGGAATGGGAAATAAAGTGATTTTTGGAAACTTGGAGTGATATTAAATAGGGTTCCTTGGCTTGAGAAACTAAGGGAGAAAAGAAGCTCCAGATTTCCATATTAAAAGCCCAACAGCAAGCACTTTTAATAGAGGGGAAAATGGAAGACTGCAGGAATGGAATGGAACTCACCATTGCCAATTTTTCCACGGGACAACTTGTCATGGGACAATTCAACACATGCAAAAGTTAAATTAATTTCAACAGAACTGTGGCCAATAATAACAAAAGAAAAAAAGGCAAACCGGAGGTACAGGACTTACAATAAATTTCGACGGAAACAGGGTCACGATAATAAAAGCAACTGAACGAAATGATTAATGCAGTGCTGAATTGTCCCACAAGCGAGTTGTTCTGTAGCGACTTGATTGTGACGAGTTGTCCTAGACCAGGGGTAGACAACTTTGGCTCTTTTATGACTGGTGGACTTCAACTCCCAGAATTCCTGAGCCAGCCACGCTGAGGGGAAAGGGAGAGGTTTCCAAGCTGAGCCATGCTGGCTCAGGAATTCTGGGAGTTGAAGTCCACAAGTCAAAAAGCGGCCTAGGCCTAATCTAAAGGTTGGCAACCTTGGCTCTTTTATGACTCATGGACTTCAACTCCCAGAATTCCTGAGCCAGCCACGCTGACATGAAAGGGAGAGGTTTCCAAGCTGAACCATGCTGGCTCAGGACTTCTGGGAGTTGAAGTCCACGAGTCGTAAAAGAGCCAAGGTTGCCTACCCCTGCCCTAGGCCGCTTTATGACTCGTGGACTTCAACTCCCAGAATTCCTGAGCCAGCCATGCTGAGGGGAAAGGGAGAAGTTTCCAAGCTGAGCCGTGCTGGCTGAGGAATTCTGGGAGTTGAAGTCCACGAGTCATCAAAGGGCCAAAGTGGCCTACCCCTGTCCTAGACCCACCAGCAAATTTGCTCAAAAACATAGTGAAAACTTAAAAACAGTTCAATGCAGAGCAAAAAGACACAGCAACGAGATGTAAAAATGCCAGAAGAATGCTATAAACAGAAGCATAGAATCAAGTACCGATTAATAAAACCCTACTGAGGCCACACCTGGAATACTGAAGCCAATTTTGGCCACCATATCACAAAAGGGATGTTGAGACTTTGGAAAAAAAATCAGAG
This sequence comes from Crotalus tigris, assembly GCF_016545835.1. Classification (NCBI taxonomy): domain Eukaryota; kingdom Metazoa; phylum Chordata; class Lepidosauria; order Squamata; family Viperidae; genus Crotalus; species Crotalus tigris. The sequence continues at coordinate 437,379 of NW_024097244.1, forward strand.
AAGAGCAACTAAGATGATCCAAGGCCTGGAGACTAAAACATACAAAGAACGGCTGCAGGACTGGGGTTTGGCTAGTCTAAAGAAAAGAAGAAATAAGGGAGACATGATAGCAGCGTTCCAGTATTTGAGGGGCTGCCACAAAGAAGAGGGGATCAAGCTATTCTCCTAAGCACCAGAGGGCAGGAGAAGAAACAACGGATGGAAACTAGTCAAGGAGAGAGGCAACCTGGAACTAAGGAGGAATTTCCTGACACTGAGAACAATTGATCAGTGAAAGAGCTTTTCCACCAGAGGTTGTGGGTGCTCCATCACTGAAGGTTATTAAAGAACAGGAAAGGTGGGGATGACCATCCAAGAAAGAAAGAAATCATAAATAAATGATCAACAGTGAGCAGATACAGAGCCTTCAGAAGTTGTGGGTGCTCCATCACTGGTGGTTTTTAAGAGATTAGACAGTCACTTGTCTGAGTGGTATAGGTTCTCCTGCTTGAGCAGGGGGCTGGACTGGAAGACCTCCAAGGTCCCTTCCAGCTCTATTCTATTCTATTCTATTCTATTCTATTCTATTCTATTCTATTCTATTCTATTCCATTCCATTCCATTCAAATATCTATTCTATTCTATTCTATTCTATTCTATTCTATTCTATTCTATTCTATTCTATTCTATTCTATTCTATTCCATTCCATTCCATTCCATTCCAATATCTATTCTATTCTATTCTATTCTATTCTATTCTATTCTATTCTATTCTATTCTATTCTATATTCTGTTCTGTTCTGCTCTTCTCTGCTCTATACTCTATTCTATTCTGGTCTGGTCTAGTCTAGTCTAGTCTAGTCTAGTCTAGTCTAGTCTAGTCTAGTCTAGTCTAGTCTAGTCTAGTCTAGTCTAGTCTAGTCTAGTCTAGTCTAGTCTACTTCTCAGAACCATGGCTCATAAGATAAGGTGAAAGCAAGAACAAAAATAGACATTTTTCCCACACAGGTTCAAAAATAAAGGAAGTGGAAATAAGTAGCATAAGAGCTGCTTAGTTAAGACACTAAAATGCTAACCACAATGTAATTCAACTCCTATATTGGTTCAATCTTCTGTCACAAGAGAGTATGCTTTTCAACAGACCATTGTGAAGATCAACACAAAGGGAAAAAATTGAAAGTCCAAACTGACAGAAACACGGTAGGGAATAATCTTCACTTTGAATAGATTTAAAACTCAAAATCTTACTTTTTAAAAAGACACTTAATAGATTGTGGGAACATTATCAACATAACATATCTTGATTTCAGTAAAACATTGTTTTAATGGAGGTCCTCTAGTCCAGCCCTCTGCTCAAGCAGGAGACCCTATCCCATTTCAGATAGGTGGTTATCCAGTCTTTTCTTAAAAACCTCCAGTGATCAGGCACCCACAACTTCCGGTGGCAAGCCATTCCACTGGCTAATTTTCCTCACTGTTAGGAAGTTTCTCCTTAATTCCAAGTGGCGTCTCTCCTTGATTAGTTTCCAACCATTGTTTCTTGTCTTACCTTCGGATGCTTTGGGAAATAAGTTGACCCCCTCCTCTTTGTGGCAGCCCCTCAAATACTGGAAATTAATTAATTGACTGATTGATTGATTGATTCATTCATTCATTCATTTTATACAGCTGTCCATCCCACATACACAACTCCGTACAGCTCACAATGAAACCAGATTAAAAACATCACAAAGTTTTAAAGTTTCATGGAAGGTCAGTAAGTTCTTCTTTGACAAACTCACCGGTGACATTCTAATTAGCAAGCTGCATTCTAATTAGTGACCACATACAGTAGCTGGCTTGAAAATTGAGTTCATTAATACTTCCTCATTAGACCAGAAAGAGGTGCTGAATGGAATGAAACAAGATACAGTTCGGAACCAATGATTTAACGACTTGTAATAAACCGCGAAAGGACATAAGCTGGTGTCATTAGCAGTAGACTGGATGGGATAGTTGATCCACTGAAAGACAGGAATAAGAATTATTGAGATATAATCTAACAATGTAATAATCAATAATTGAGAATTACTGAGGTAAATCAGGGAGGGTTCCAGGAAATATAGGATTATCATGAAGGAGAAGCTTGATCTGATGAAGAGACCAAGACACGTTAGCAGATGTTTCGCCTCAAGGAGAGAAGATGGACGAGGATATGAAAACGCTACTGAGACACCTGAAAGGATGTCATGCAGAAGATGATCAGAGCTCTCTCTAGAATACAAGATGCAGAAGAACAGGCTGAAGTCCACCCAAGAGAAGATTGAAAGAAATTCTCACATTGTTCCATAAACAAGACAGAGATCCAGATGCCTATTTTAGATGCCTCCAGAAGTTATGAATACTCCAACACTGGAAGGTCTTAAGAAGAGATTGGACAACCATTTGTCTGAAATGGTATAGGGTTTCCTGCCTGAGCAGGGGGTTGGACTAGATGACCTCCAAGGTTCCTTCTATTCTATTCTATTCTATTCTATGCCATGCCATCCCATCCCACTCCACTCCATTCCATTCCATTCTATTCTATTCTATTCCACTCCACTCCATATTTTCTATTCTATTCTATTCTATTCTATTCTATTCTATTCCATTCCACTCCACGCCACGCCACGCCACCCCACTCCACTCCATTCCATTCCATTCCATTCTATTCTATTCCACTCCACTCCATATTTTCTATTCTATTCTATTCTATTCTATTCTATTCTATTCTATTCTATTCTATTCTATTCTATTCTATTCTATTCTATTCCATTCCATTCCATTCTAGAAGAAATGTTTTAAGAAATTACAAATGTTAGCAACACAGTACTAAGATTGCTTTGTTTTCTGCTCCTTACCCTAACGATAAGAGTCATACAGCTAACTTCACAAATAATCAGTCACTAGGATGTTTCTCCACCAAGAGAGAATACCTTCAGATGTACAATTGCTCAGGTGAAAAACCTCTTTCCTGCAAACATCTGGATTGAGTTTGGGATGGTTGAGAAGTTGGTGGTGTATGCCAGGGGTGTTCAACCTTGCAAAGTTTAAGACTTGTGCACTTTGGCTCATTTCAGCTCACTTCAGAATTCTGGGAGTTGAAGTCCACAAACACTTAAAGTTGCCAGGTTGGAAACCCTAGTATACTGCATGGGGCTGGAGAGTGGACTTCAATAATGTCCTTCTGATTCTGGCAGGTGAGCATCGCTCGATGCCACAGAAGGAAGAAACTGTGCAAAGAGAGATCGCAGCTTGTGTTTACCCTGAGAAATTTCATGAACACCCAGTGCCAGCTCTCAATAAAATGTGGCACGTTAGCCAAACAACACACAGTGTAATTTGCCTGTGATAAAAAAGAGCAAGAAAACTCAAAAGAGTAGGGTTGCAATATGTCATACACAAATGGCAGCTTTGCGGAAAGACGGAGCTGAGCTATTGCCAGAATAAGCTAGAAATTTCAACTTTCAACATCAAGACAGCAACTGTTTAAAAAAGCACGGCATAAATAAAGAGGCCAAGCAGATGTCATTTTGATCTTCAGCATCAATGACCTCATGAGATTCTGTCTCCTGCAGGGTGCAATACAAGAAGCCTCAGACGGCGGAAGCATTTTGCTAACTTTATTTGGCCTCAGCAACAAAGTAAGATCTGAATAACTGAATAACAGAATTGGAAGGGACCTTGAAGAGTCTTCTAGTGCAGCCCCCTGCTCAAGCAGACAAGTGGCTGTCCAAACTCTTCTCCAAATGCTCCAGTATTGGAGCATTCACAACTTGTGGAGATAAGCCATTCCACTGGTTAATTGTTCTATCAAGAAATTTCTCTTTAGTTCTAGGTTTTTAAGAAGAGATTTGACAGCCATTTGTCTGAAATGGTACAGGGCAGGGGTCTTCAAACTTGGTCCTTTTATGACTTGTGGACTTCAACTCCCAGAATTCCTCAGCCAGCATGCCTGGCTGAGGAATTCTGGGAGTTGAAGTCCACAAGTCATAAAAGGGCCATGTTTGAAGACCCCGGGTATAGGGTTTCCTGCCAGGGTAGGGGGTTGGACTTGAAGACCTCCAAGGTCCCTTTCAATGTTTGTTATTCTGTTGTCTATCTCTATCTCTATCCCTATCCCTATCCCTATCTCTAATCTCTATCTCTATCCCTATCTCTATCTCTATCTCTAATCTCTATCTCTAATCTTTATCTCTAATCTCTATATCTCTATATCTATCTATCTATCTATCTATCTATCTATCTATCTATCTATCTATCTATCATCTATCTTTCTATCTATCTATCTATCTATCTATCTATCTATCTATCTATCTATCTATCCATCCATCCATCCAGTGGTGGGATTCAAATATGTGAACAACCAGTTCTCTGTGTGGATGCTGCTTCTGGAAGTATGTTCTGGGCCTGGGCAACAAAAAATTATCTACCGATTCTGCTGAAGTGGTGCAAGTGGTGCGAACCGGCTGAATCCCACCACTCACTCACTCACTCACTCACTCACTCACTCACTCACTCACTCACTCACTCTATCTATCTATCTATCTATCTATCTATCTATCTATCTATCTATCTATCTACCTACCTACCTACCTACCTACCTACTCGTCCATCCATCCATCTGTCCGTCCGTCCGTCCATCCGTCCATCCATCCATCCATCCATCCATCCATCCATCCATCCATCCATCCATCCACCCACCCACCCACCCACCCACCTACCTACCTACCTACCTACCTACTCATCTATCTATCTATCTATCTATCTATCTATCTATCTATCTATCTATCTATCTATCTATCTATCTATCTATCTATCTGCCTATCTGCCTACCTACCTACCTACCCATCCGTCCGTCCGTCCGTCCATCTGTCAGTCTCTCTGTCTATCTATCTATCTTCTCTCTCTCTTTCTCACTCTCCCTCCCTCTCTAGAAAAAAGAATCCCCTCCTAATAGCTAAGCATAGAAGGAGATGGATCTGAAATTTTTATATGTGGTCATGCTTGGAATTCTACTTCCAGTTCTGATCGCTACAATACAAAAACAATGCTGAGGTTCTAGAAAGAGATTAAAGAGAAGAGCATCAAAGAGCATCTGTTATTTCGTTACATCTCTCCTAATTTCCCTAATAATTATTTTTCCCCCCAAAAAAACTACCCTAATAAATGCTATTTTTAATCGGAGAACTTCAGGGCAAGATTCAGAAACTCAGAAATAAACCGGGTTGTTTTTTTTTTTTTCACGTTTGTTCACTGTGGGAGGAAAAGGGTGTGAACATTCCAAACTCAGGAGGGGTCTGCTAGCAGCTCTTCTGACTAAGAAATTATATTCAGAGGCATCAGCTGTAGCTCACCAACACTTATGCCTTTTAATAAAAGTTGCCAATTGGAAAAAAAAGGTGCTGCACGATTGCTCCGGACCATTTGTTCAAGAATTTCTGATTCAAGGGGGAAGATAGATTGGCTTTGGAGACTGGACATCTTGTATTCAATCAATCTGTTATTGATAAGAGATAGTTTAAAGCAGGGGTAGTCAACCTTGGCTCTGTTATGACTCGTGGACTTCAACTCCCAGAATTCCTGAGCCAGCTAAGCTGGCTCAGGAATTCTGGGAGTTGAAGTCCACGAGTCATAACAGAGCCAAGGTTGACTACCCCTGCTTTAAAGTAACAAACTGGGATATTTGATCCGGGGCGAGTTAGGGTTAATATTTGGGATGATTGAGAATTGAAGCCGTGGTAAATTTTGTACGAGTTTACAATAAGAGTTTATTAACAGAGGGTTTTTGCAATTTTAACTTTGTCTTTCTCTTATTACTGTTCACAATTTGTATTACTTTCATATTTTTACATGACTGGACTTATTGTATTCAACCAATCAGCAGTTAAAGAAGCAAACTTAGATATTTGATCCGGGACCAATTAGAGTTAATATTTGGGATGATTGATTTAAGCCATGGTAAATTTTGTACAAGTTGGTTATAATAAGAGTTTGTTAACAGAGGGTTTTGCAATTTTAACTTTCTTTGTCTTTGTCTTATTACTGATCACAGTTTTTACTACTTTTGTATTTTTACATAACACGTTCGTTGTTATTGTTGTTTTTTTCTATTAACCATTTTGTTATGACTATAGTTTAGAGGTGGCAGGCTAACCATTTTTAAGTGGATCTAGTAGTTTAACAGTTTAACATTCTTTTGGCCTTTTTCACTAGGGGTGGAAAACCAACATTGCTGTATTATACTAATCAGCATTCAACTAGAAAGGATGTTGTGTGTATTCGTGTTAGGTTTTTTTTAAAGACCTTTTTTTGTTAATGTCTTTTTTGTTGTGTGTGTGGTTTTTTTAATACTTCGGCATTTTGTATTTTAATCTTAGAATAAACTAAAAATTTTCATTAAAAAAGAAGAATTTCTAATTCGAAAAGAATTCAAATGGCTACGGATCCTACCTCAGCATTCAAGGCATTATAAACTCCCTGCTCGAATGAGGCATGTCTGAAATGCAAAAACGGAAACTGGGAATCGTTGCTTGCATCATGTGCCTGGTTGTGTGAAACAGGACGGGCAGCGAAGGGCATGAAAGCAAACACGGCAGACTCCCAGCATGCTGGGTGCTGTGGAGGAGGGCTGGGTGCAACCAGATTTCTAGCATATTGTGTTCAAAATGGCTTATATGCTGGAAAAGCACAGCTACAAAACTGGAAATGGGCTACAGGCGATCGTGGTTTAGCGACCGTGCCCGGGAATTGTGCAGCAGGTGCCTAAATGAAGTCAGAAGCACTGACATGAATTTGTAGTTTTATATAAATAACTATATGTTACATCAATCTTTGCAGCAAACAAGATCGTCGGGCAAACGGGAGCATCCTGAGGTAAATCACAGGGCATACAGAGGACACAAAAAGGCGGGAAAAAGGAATCTCCCCCTCCACACGCACCGCAACCAATCAGAGCACGGATTGCCTCACGCAAGAGGCAGCGCTCTGGTACCAAACAACACAACTGTGTGTTCCAGCTCAATGCACAATCCCACTGCTCCAGCTCCTAAATTTAAGTATCTTAATAGCCGGCTTCATTTAAACAACTGTCCAAATGTACGACAAGGTTGAAAAAAAATATATATTTGTGACAAAATCCTCACATTTACAATTTTCACAAGGCTGGAAAGCTGGAGGAAAATAGTAAGCCCAGTTGTGGTTTCACTTAGTGACTGCTTTGTATAATGACTGAAATCCCAAGTGTAATAGCTAAACGAGGATGATCTGTATTTGGAATCCTTCTAGGGGTCAAGACTACATAAAAATGGGCTGTGAAGGATATGTAGGTGACTTTGGGCCAATCACCAGGAGATGATGAATTCTAGTCACACCTTAGACCTGAAGGCCATATAGGTGACTTTGTGCCAATCACCAGAAGGCTGTGTTCTAGTCCCGCTTTCAGCATGAAAGCTGACTGGATGACTTTGGACCCATCACCAGGAGACAGTGAATTCTAGTCCCACCTCAGGCATGAAAGCTGACTGGGTGGCTTTAGGCCAATCACCAGGAGACAGTGAGTTCTAGTCCCACTTTAGGCATAACAACTGACTGGATGACTTTGGATCAATCACCAGGAGACAGTGAGTTCTAGTCCCGCCTCAGGCATGGGAGCTGACTCGGTGACTGTGGGCCAATCACCAGGAGATACTGAGTTCTAGTCCCACCTCAGGCATGAAAGCTGACTGGGTGACTTTAGGCCCATCACCAGGAGACAGTGAGTTCTAGTCCCATTTTAGGCATCAAAGCTGACTGGGTGACTTTGGACCAATCAACAGGAGACTGTGAGTTCTAGTCCTGCTTCAGGCATGAAACTAACTGAGTGACTTTAAGCCAATCACCAGGAGACAATGAGTTCTAGTCCTGCCTCAGGCATGAAAGCTGACCGGGTGACTTTGGGCAAATCATCAGGAGACAGTGAGTTCTAGTCCTGCCTCAGGCATGAAAGCTGACTGGGTGAGTTTAGGCCTATCACCAGAAGACAGTGAGTTCTAGTCCTGCCTCAGGCATGAAAGTTGACCGATGACTTTGGACCAATTATCAGGAGACAGTGAGTTGTAGTTCCGCCTCAGGCATGAAAGCTGACTGGGTGACTTCAGGCCAATCACCAGGAGACAGTGAGTTCTAGTCCCGCCTGAGGCATGAAAGCTGACTGAGTGATTTTAGGCCCATCACCAGGAGACAGTGAGTTCTAGTTTCGCCTCAGGCATGAAAGCTGACTGGGTGACTTTAGGCCAATCACCAGGAGACAGTGAGTTCTAGTCCCGCCTGAGGCATGAAAGCTGACTGAGTGACTTTAGGCCCATCACCAGGAGACAGTGAGTTCTAGTTCCGCCTCAGGCATGAAAGCTGACTGGGTGACTTTAGGCCAATCACCAGGAGACAGTGAGTTCTAGTCCCGCCTGAGGCATGAAAGCTGACTGAGTGACTTTAGGCCAATCACCAGGAGACAATGAGTTCTAGTTCTGCCTCAGGCATGAAAGCTGATCGGGTGACTTTGGATCAATCATCAGGAGACAGTGAGTTCTAGTCCTTCCTTATGCATGAAAGCCAGTTGAATGACTTTAGGCCAACCACCAGGAGACAGTGAGTTCTAGTTCCGCCTGAGGCATGAAAACTGACTGAGTGACTTTAGGCCCATCACCAGGAGACAGTGAGCTCTAGTTCTGCCTCAGGCATGAAAGCTGACCGGGTGGCTTTGGACCAATCATCAGGAGACAGTGAGTTCTAGTCCTTCCTTGTGCATGAAAGCCAGTTGAGTGACTTTAGGCGAACCACCAGGAGGCAGTGAGTTCTAGTCCTACCTCAGGCATGAAAGCTGGCTGGGCAACATTGAGCATGTTCCTCTCCCTCAGCCCAACCCACCTCACAGAATTATTATGGTAGAGAAAACTGAAGGAGGAAGGAGTATTAGCTAACTTTGAGTTATTTATAGAAAATAGTAAATGTGGGATAAAAATAAATAAAAAAAAATGTAACACTGATGTTCCATCTAACCTGGGCAATAAGTTAGGTTTATGGTCAACGCAGATACACTTATTTATTGGTTCAGTTTAGCTGCCACACAACTCCTGACTATGTGGCTCACAAAACAACACAACATGAGAAATAACCACCTCCACAAAACAATAAACAGATGGCAGATCTGGGCGAGGCATTAAACAAATTGCCACACAGGCAGCAGGACCACCCACCATCCTTACTCAGAGCTTGGGACAAGATCCAGGTGTTGAAAGTTCTCCAGAGCATCATCAGTTCTGGAGACACTCAGACAAAAGCCAGTAAAATCGTGATTGAAAGTCCTTGACTTACAACTCTTCGTTTAGTGGCTGTTTGAAGTTACAATGCCACTGAAAAAAGATGGCTTGCGACCGTTTTTCACACTTACGACTGGTGCACCATCTCCATGGTCACATCATCAACACAGCAGTGATTCACTAGTAAGGCCACACCTGGAATACTGCAGCCAATTTTGGTCACCATATTACAAAAAAAGATGTTGAGAGTTTGGAAAAAGTTCAGAGAAGAGCAACTAAGATGATCCAAGGCCTGGAGGCTAAAACATACAAAGGGCTGCAGGACTTGGGTTTGGCTGGTCTAAAGAAAAGAAGAAATAGGGGAGACACGATAAGCAGTGTTCCAGTATTTGAGGGGCTGCCCCAAAGAAGAGGGAGTCAAGCTATTCTCCAAAGCATTAGAGGGCAGGACAAGAAACAATGGATGGAAACTGATCAAGGAGAAAAGCAACCTGCAATTAAGGAGAAACTTTCTAACAGTGAGGACAATTAACCAGTGGAACAGCTGACCACCAGAAGTTGTGGGTGCTTCATCACTGGAGGTTTTTAAGAGGAGACTGGACATTCACCTATGTGAGACGGTATAGGTTCTCCTGCATGAGCAGGGGGCTGGACTAGAAGACCTCCAAAGTCCCTTCCAGCTCTATTCTATTCTATTCTATTCTATTCTATTCTATTCTATTCTATTCTATTCTATTCTATTCTATTCCATATTCTCTTCTCTTCTCGTCTATAATCTAGTCTAGTCTATATTCTATATTCTATATTCTATATTCTATATTCTATATTCTATATTCTATTCTATTCTATTCTATTCTATTCTATTCTATTCTATTCTATTCTATTCTATTCTATTATATTCTATTCTATTCCACTCCATTCCATATTTTCTTCTTTTCTCGTCTATAATCTAGTCTAGTCTATATTCTATATTCTATATTCTATATTTTATTCTATTCTATTCTATTCTATTCTATTCTATTCTATTCTATTCTATTCTATTCCTATTATTCTATTCTATTCTATTCTATTCTATTCTATTCTATTCTATTCACAAATGTTGCAAGAGAAGTAGTACAGATGGTCCTCAGCTTAACGACCACCACGGAGCCTGAAATTTATGTCACTAGCTGAGACGTTTGTTTAGTAATTTTTTTTGCCCCGTTTTATGAAACTTTCTTGCCTCCGTAGTTAAGCAAATCGCTGCAGTTGTTAAGTTAGTCACACGGTTGTTAAGTGAATCTGGCTTCCCAATTGACTCTGTTCGTCAGAAGGTCGCAAAAGAGGATCCCATCATAAATACGAATCCATTGCCGCACATCACGTGACCATGAGGGATGCTTCAGCGGCCATACAGTAAATGTGAAAAACGATTATAAGTCATTTTTTTAGTGCCGTCGTAATTTCGAACAGACACGAAACAAACTGTTGTAAGCCTGTAAAATGGGGCAAAACTCACCTACCAATTGTCTCAATTAACAACAAGAATTTTGGGCTCAATTGTGGCGATAAGTCAAAGATTACCTGTAACCCCGTTTAGCACATTTTTATCGGACCACATTTCTGTCCACACCTATTTCAAAATATTAGACAAATCATCTCTAGCCAAAAAATTCTATTCGAAGAGAGTCGTTTTCATTAACCTAACAAATAATTTCACATCGTTTGCAGCCACTCGGATTATATAGGCAGTCCTCAACTTATAATCATTCATTTAATGACCATCGAAAGTTACAAAGGCATTGGAAAAAAAGGGGGTTATGGTTGGTCGTTGCACTCCTAATCATGGAAATATTCCTGTGTTTAGGTGATTCAAAATTTGGGTGGTTACCAGCTTGGAAAGGCTGCTAAACAAATTGTCATAATTCAAGGAGTCCCTGTAATGACAAATGACAACAACTGCAACCAGTAATGCAATTTGGGATTTAATGGGCATTGGGGTGTACTAGACACCCCCTTTTGCCTTTTGGTACTGTCCATGGGGCCTTTGAACTATGGTGCTGGAGAAGACTCCTGCGAGTCCCCTGGACTGTAAGGCGATCAAACCGGTCAGTCCTGGAGGAGATCAACCCCGACTGCTCTTTAGAAGGCCAGATCCTGAAGTTGAAACTCAAGTCCTTTGGCCACCTAATGAGAAGGAAGGACTCCCTGGAGAAGAGCCTAATGCTGGGAAAGATGGAGGGCAAGAGAAGAAGGGGACAACAGAGAAGGAGGTGGCTGGATGGAGTCACTGAAGGAGTAGGCCTGGACTTCAGAAGATGGTAGAGGACAGGAAGGCCTGGAGGAACGTTGTCCATGGGGTCGCGATGGGTCGGACGTGACTTTGCAACTAACAACAACAAGAAGACACTCCTTTATCCCAACTGTTCAATGCAGATTGAGAAAACTCATACTTATGCTTTAGATAGAAAGCTGCAAATAATTGGATAAAACAAACAGAATGTAACTGACTAAAATCACCTTCGATCAAGAGAAAAAGCAACGTCTTACATTTAGGCAGGAAAAACCAAAGGCACAAATACAGACTGGGCGAGACCTGGTTTAAAAACAGTAACAGTGAGAGGCACCTTAGAGTCCTAGTGGACGATCACTTGACTATGAGTCAGCTGTGTGCAGCAGCAGCCAAAAAAGCTAACACAATCCTGGGTTGTTTAAACAGAGGCATAGAATCAAGATCACGTGAAATACTAGTACCGCTTTATAAAACCCCAGTGAGGCCACACCTGGAATACTGCAGCCAATTTTGGTCACCATATCACAAAAAAGATGTTGAGAGTTTGGAAAAAAAAATCAGAGAAGAGCAACAAAGATGATCAAAGGCCTGGAGACTAAAACATATGAAGAACGGCTGCGGGACTTGGGTTTGGCTAGTCTAAAGGAAAGAAGAAACAGAGGTGACATGATAGCAGTGTTCCAGTATCTGAGGGGCTGCCACAAAGAAGAGGGAGTCAAACTATTCTCCAAAGCATCAAAGGGAAGGACAAGAAACAATGGTTGGAAACTGACCAAAGAGAGAAGCAACCAGGAATTAAGGAGAAATTTCCTAACAGTGAGGACAATCAACCAGTGGAACAGCTTGCCTCCAGAAATTGTGGGCGCTCCATCACTGGAGGTTTTTAAGAAGAGACTGGACAATCACCTGTCTCTTGTCCAAGCAGGGGGTTAGACTAGAAGACCTCCAAGGTCCCTTCCAACTTTGTTATTCTGTTATTCTTCCCATTTCTGCCCATAAACCTTTTTGTCCAAACTTGCTGGACTTGAAGGAGACTTAACATAAGTAAACCTTAAATGACCCACAATAAGCCAGCTTCAACCTGAACCTTGGTTTATTGCAACAAATCATCGTTAAGAGAAGAGACACACTTTGTCTCAGTTCAGGCAACACAACCCGTTCTGATATATAACAAAAAGAGAGAGAGAAAAAAAAATAAACTTCTCCACTTTGGGAAGCAGATGGAGAACAGAGGAGCAATCTAAGCCACAGCCGGATCATGGCTTATTCCCGCAATGATAAGCCAGGGTTTAGATGAACCAAGAGGAAAAAGAGAGGAGGAAATAAGATTGAGGAAGAGGGAGTTGTAGGTTAAATTGTCCGGGTGCCTTCTAGAAGTGGGGAGGCCTCCAAACAATTGGGAGTTCTTGGCGGACGTCAACTTGGTGAAGATGGACGTGAAGAATGAAGGGCAGAAAAAACATTGACTTGGAGAGCACTTGGATCATGACCAACTGATGACCACGTTGGCCAAACCTTGTTTACTTAGATAACGGTCCCCTCCCTCCCTCCTTCCTTCGCCGCCGAGAAACGGGATAACTTGGTGGTTTGGACGATGTGACAGTTCCCCACTGTGGACAACCATCTTGCCCACCACCCTTTCAGATCTTCTCCTGCCCCAATTCTTTGGGCCTCCTGCCAGCTTAGACACCCTTGTACTTCGAAAGCCACTTCAGTGCAGATGTTTCCATGGCAACTAGTGGACCAAATACATTAGTGTTTCTAATAATAAACCTGCCTTTTACCAGGAAACCTCCATTTGCCCATCCCCACGATCTTCTCTTTGCCTTTCCTGGTTGGGGAGAAGAAACAAAGAGGAGAATCTCAAAAGGACTTCCAGGAGCTCAACCCAGAAGGATGGGGGGGGGGGGGGGGAAGCCGAGAGCCGCCCGAGGGATGTCGGATGGAGAGGGGCAATTTTTTAACTTGACCCAGAACAAGCAGCTGACTTTTCTAAATCCAGAAATGAAGCTAACCTTTAGAGAAACAAGCCAACCAACCCAAAAATCCATTATCTACATTCTTTCGCCCAGACTTCTGATCTTGACAAAGCCAGTTTTAACCATTTGCGTTCCTAAAACCTACAAAGAAGGGCTGCAGGGTTTGGGGTTTGGCTAGCTAAGTCTAAAGAAAATAGGGGTGACATGAGAGTAGTCTTCCAGTGTTTGAGGGCCTGCCCCAAAGAAGAGGGGGTGAAATTATTCTCCAAAGCATCTGAAGGCAGGACAAGAAACGATGGTTGGAAAATGACCAAAGAGAGAAGCAACCTGGAATACTGCATTTTTGGTCACCACAAAGTAAAAAAGATGTTGAGACTCTGGAAAGAGTACAGAGAAGAGCAACAAAGATGATTAAGAGATCTGGAGGCTAAAACTTATAAGGAACAGTTGATTGAATTGGGTCTGTCTAGTTTAACGAAGAGAAGGACAAGGGGGGACAGGATAGCAGTCTTCCAATATCTCAGGGGCTGCCCCAAAGAAGAGGGAGTCAAGCTGTTCTCCAAAGTCACCCAAAAGCAGGACAAGAAGCAAAGGATGGAAACTAATCAAGGAGAGAAGCAACCTAGAACTAAGGAGAAACTTCCTGATAGTAAGAACAATTAACCAGTGGAACAACCTGCCTCCAGAAGCGGTAAATGCTCCAACGCTGGAAGTTTTTAAGAAGAGACTGGACGGTCACTTGTCTGAAATGGTATAGTTTCTCCTGCTTTAGCAGCGGGCTGGACTAGAAGACCTCCAAGGTCCCTTCCAGCTCTATTCTATTGCAATATTCTTGAATAATATTCTGCCCCAACTTTCTACACAGATTCCCACCATTCCTGGAAAGACACATCTGGGCAAAATCTACATCAAAACTTCCGTTCTTTGGGGCCAGACCAAAGCTTGCACCTCACACCCCACCCCCAAAAATGGTGTAGAGGGTGAAGAAGGCCTCCAGACCTTACAGACCACCAAAAGTATCTCAGATTGTTGGAGCCAAATGTTGAAGTTGAAGCTGGACGCCGGCCAGCTGGTGGAGAAGGAGTTAAACTCCCAGCCCTCCTTCCAACGGATCAAGGAGGCCAGCTCCATCCTCCAACCGGTCTGCTGCAAATCTCACAAACCAGGCCTGGACACCCGGAGCCCCTCCAAGCATCTCAGCGCTGCCTGACCCCATTTGCAACCCTCCCCCCCACCAAGCAAAGCCAGCCCCCAGCCCACCCACCGGTCCCAGGAGCCCAGACGTTGCTGAGAACAGGGGTCAAAAAGGCAGAGGCTGGGCCCCACCGAAGGGAAATATAACATTTGAATGCAGTCAGGATCCCCCCAGCGATTATTCAGGTCACCGGTTCTCAAAGAGAGCAGGGGAAGGGGGTTGGCCTCTCCTGGAGATAACGCGCCTCACAAGGTGCAAGATTGTGCAAGGCTGCCGATGCACGGCTGGGAGATGTGCAAGGCTGGCTTTTCTCTAGCTAAGCTGGAGCATGCATGCAGTCACGGTCGCCCCGACACGCGAAGCTTTACGATGCACCCGCCAAGAGAGAGAGAGAGAGAGAGAGTGAGAGAGACAGAGAGAGACACACACCCCAACTCTGCCACATGCAGGCGTGCACTGAGCGAGCTGGAAATGTCACAGGCTGGACCGTCTTTCTTTTCTTCTTCTTTTTCTTCCTCCCTTTTTCTTTCTTTCTTTTTTTCTATCCCTCCTCTACATTTTTGGGCATACGAAGCTCAGGGTTCGTCTCCCGCTCTGGCTGGCTAGCTGGCAGAGATGCTCCTTTGGCAGGCACTTACCATGTCAGCAGCAATCTGGGCTAAGATGGCGAAGGTAGAGACTCGGTCACAGAAGCATTTGGTTCGGAAGGGATCCACGGGGACGGTTCGGCAGCCCCTCCAGGACCAGGCGCCAAGCTGAGATAGAGAGAAAGAGGAAGAAGAGGAGGAGGAGGTGGTGATGGAGGAGGAGGAGGAGGGTCTGTGAAAGGAGGGAGGAGGGGGAAGCGAGTGCAGAGGGGGGAGAGAGACACATAGAGAGAGAGAGAGAGAGAGAGAAAGACACACGGGCACACAAGGGGGGGAAGAGACAGAGAGAGAAAAAAAGGGGACGACAGGAGGGGAAGAGAAAACAAGCATCACCAACACATTGCTGAAGGAAACATCGCAACCACAACCAGCCTCCCACCCCCTCCAGTGCCCACGGCGTACGTGGCCCTCCCTTTCTCCCCCCTCCCCCACCAAGGCAGCAAGGAATGCAGAAGCAGAGGCAACCCCCTCCCCTCAAAAGTGACTTTGAATCTACCTGGATGCCTCTCCGCTTCCTCCCGTCCTTCTCCTGCTGTTCAGCCAGGAGTTTGAACCCCAAAGGCCTTCACTGGGGCCTCAGGCCCCTTCCAGCCTGGGTGTTTCCTTTGGAGAGGAGACCACTGGGAGATCTCCAGAAGTCAAGAAGGCAAGAGGCCGATTTAGGATGCAAATTGGACTTGGGTTTTGTTTTTCCAGGCTTCCGCTTCACGTCAAAGGTCCCACGCATCTCCTAGCCATCACCAGTGCACAACTGTACACACACACATCCACACACACCTGGACCACCCCTTCCTGCCTGGCTGCTTTGGGTCTGCACACCTGAGTACGAGGGACGCAATTTCCCTAGCTGCAAGTCCTCACCAACACCAGTTTCCTCTCTCCGCAGGCTGCTCCCTTGCAGCCACAGTCTCGTGCAACACTTTTCCTTGTGGCATTTGTCACAACAAGCCCCCCACCCCACCCCTGCCTCACAGCATGACACATCGCCCTCTGTCACAAACCACGACTCTCCGGCGCCCAGCAAATCCACCCCGACGTCCACGTGGCGCGCAAACACCCAGCGCGTGGCTTCCCACGTTCTCAGGCGCACCCCGGGAGCAGCTGTTTCCACACCTACCATTGTGCCAGATTCGGAGGGCGGGTTTCACACCCAACGGAGGAAAAAGGAAAAAAAATCTGGATTTGTGGCTGGCTGCACACCTCAGCAGACTGCTTGAGGGTTGTGAAAAGCGAACCATGGCTTCCACCAAACGTGTGTGTGTGTGTGTGTGTGTGTGTGTCCCGTTCACGCCTTCCGGTCTCCAACGCCTGCAACTTTCCAGCAGGAAAAGTCATTGGAGACTTTCATTTTGATGGGGACGGGTCTCGCCGGGGCGTCCTCAATTTACAACAGTCCGTTTAGTGACCGTTTGAAGTTACGACGGCACTGGGAAAAGTTGCTGAACATGGCCGTTGTTCGCCCTGGGGACTGCTGCAGCTTCCCCTTGGTCACGCGTGCAAAATTCAGACGCTTGGCCACCGACTCGTATTTACGATGGTCGCAAGGTCCCGGGGGATCACGTGATCCCCTTGGGCGACCTTCTGCCAAGCCAAGTCAGTGGGGGAAGCCAGATCCACTTAACGACCGCCTGGCTAATTTAACACCCGCCGTGATTCACTTAACAGCTGTGGCAAGAAAGCCCGTAAAATTAAGAGCAAAGCGCACTTCACAAATGTCTCACTTAACGGCATTTGATGTAAAACAAGACTTAACGAACGTCTCATTTAGCAACGGAAACTTCAGGCTTAATTGTGTATCGTAAGTCGAGGACTACCGACACAACAGTCAGTTGTCTAAGACAACGGAGAAAGGCTTCCGGAGGGACGGCAGTTTCTCTCTGGATTATATTTAATTGACAAAGTAACTCTTATAATAATGATGATGATGATGATGATGATGATGATAATAATGATGATGATAATGATAATAATAATGATGATGATGATGATAATGATAATGATGATGATAATAATGATAATAATAATGATGATGATGATAATGATGATGATGATAATGATGATGATAATGATGATAATGATTCCTGCCTGAGCAATGGCTTGGACTAGATGACCTCCAAGATCCCTTCCCATCATCATTATCATCATTATCATTATTATCATTATCATCATCATTATCATTATCATCATCATCATTGTTATTATCATTATCATCATCATCATCATCATTCTGGAAGGGACCTTGGAGGTCATCTAGTCCAACCCCCTGCTCAGGCAGGAAACCCTACACCATTTCGGACAAATGGCTGTCCAGTCTCTTCTTAAAAACTTCCAGTGTTGGAGCATTCACCGCTTCTGGAGGCAAGGAGTTCCACTGATTAATTGTTCTCACTGTCAGGAAGTTTCTCCTTAGTTCTAGGTTGCTTCTCTCCTCTTAAATTGCATTTTTTTAAAACTATTTTTAAAACTAATATCAATTGCTCTGCTAAATCCTCCTCCTCCTCCTCCTCCTCCTCCTCCTCCTCCTCCTCCTCTTTGACGCCTATATCATTCTAGTTCTGGATCTTCCCGAATAATGTCATTTAATACAAGCACTTCTATATGCAGGCAATCCTTGACTTTTGGCCCCAAATGAAGCCCAATATTTCGGTTGTGAAGTGAGACTTCCCCCATTTTACGACCTTTCCTGCCTCAGTTGTTAAGTGAACCACTGAAGTTGATAAGTTAGTAACCCGGTGATTAAGTGAATCTGGTTCCCCCCCCACTGACTTTGCTTGTGAGGAGGTCGCAAAAGGGGATTGTGTAACCTCGGGACACTGCAACCGTCATATATATGAGTCAGTTGCCAGGTGTCCGAATTATGATTATGTAATCCTCTTGGGAAAAAGCGACGGTCATAGAATAGAATAGAATGGAAGGGAAGGGAAGGGAAGAGAAGAGAAGAGAAGAGAAGATAGAATAGAGTAGAGTAGAGTAGAGTAGAATAGAATAGAATCTTTATTGAGAATAGAATAGAAAATACAATAGAGTAGAGTAGAGTAGAACAGAACAGAACAGAACAAAATAGAATAGAATCTTTATTGAGAATAGAATAGAACAGAATAGAATTGAAAATAGAATATAGAGTAGAGTAGAATAGAATTGAATAGTAGAATAGAATAGAAAATAGAGTAGAATAGAATAGAATGGAATAGAATAGAATAGAATAGAATCTTTATTGAGAATAGAATAGAATAGAATAGAATAGAAAATAGAAAATAGAGTAGAATAGAATAGAACAGAATATAGAAAATAGAGTAGAGTAGAATAGAATAGAATAGAATAGAATCTTTATTGAGAATAGAATAGAATCGAACAGAAAGTAGAACAGAATAGAACAGAATAGAACAGAATAGAATAGAATGGAATCTTTATTGAGAATAGAATAGAATAGAATAGAATAGAATAGAATAGAATAGAATAGAATAGAATAGAATAGAATAGAATAGAATAGAATAGAAGCTGGAAGGGACTTGGGAGATCTTCTAGTCTGGTCCGCTGCCGATGCACAGCTAAATAAACGGTTGTAAATCAGGGACTATTTACTATTAGGTGGCCCATCAAAATGTTTAAAAAGGCCATTTCCTTTTGATAAGCATTCAGGCAGTAGCGAGTGGATGCTCATCTGGATCCCACACGGAGCCGGGGTTGGACTGGATGACCTCTAAGTACATTTCCAATTGTATGATTCTAGGCTGCTTGACTATCAGTCTCCTCCACTTAAATTATAACTAGAGATATTTCCTTCTGGGCCAGCTGGCCACAAGAAAGCAGATTGAGTGACTTTGAAGCAGTCCTTCTCTCTCTCAACCCAACCCACCCCACACGGTTGTTCTTGGGGGTAAAATAGAAGGAAGAAGGAATATTGGACATATTCACCGTCTTAAATTATTTGTTAAAATAATAAAGGCGGGATACGATCCATCAAACCAACAAAAATAAGCTGAGTCAGCACTATGGAGTCTCAAAGGATGCAAAGAAAAAAAAGGCTTTGGCCCAAAGAGAATTTGATTTAGGATGACTCAAAACATGGAAATGAATCCGGAAGGTGCTTTTGGAAAAGGCAGCTCAACTTTCTTGAATACATTTCACTCCTCATCCAAGAAGCTTCTTTGGTTCTTCAGTTCCGTGAAAAAAGCAAGGTTCTACATTTAGGCAAGAAAAACCAAATGCACAGGTCCAGTATAGGGGGTACCTTGCTCAATATTAGTAACTGTGAGAGGGATCTTGGAGTCCTAGTGGGCAATCACTTAAATATGAGCCAGCAGTGTGCTGCAGCTGCCAAAAAGGCCAACACAGTGCTAGGCTGCATTAACAGAGGGATAGAATCAAGATCACGCGAAGTATTAATACCACTCTACAATGCCTTGGTAAGGCCACACTTGGAATACGGCATCCAGTTTTGGTCACCACGATGTAAAAAAGATGTCGAGACTCTAGAAAGAGTGCAGAGAAGAGCAACAAAGATGATCGGGGGGCTGGAGGCTAAAACATATAAGGAACGGTTGCTGGAATTGGGTATGTCTAGATTAATGAAGAGAAGGACGAGGGGGGAAGGATAGCAGCCTTCCAGTATCTCAGGGGCTGCCCCAAAGAAGAAGGAGTCAAGCTATTTTCTAAAGCCCCTGAAGGCAGGACAAGAAGCAATGGATGAAAACCAGTCAAGGAGAGAAGCAACCTAGAACTAAGGAGAAACTTTCTGTTAGTGAGAACAATTAGCCAGTGGAACAACCTGCCTCCAGAAGCGGTGAATGCTCCAACACTGGGAGTTTTTAAGAAGAGACTGGACAGCCATTTGTCCGAAATGGTGTAGGGTTTCCTGCCTGAGCAGGGGGTTGGACTAGGACAGGAGTCATTTGCAGCTTTCTCTTCCACCCCCACCCCCACTCTCCCCACCCTCATTTCAGATCACTTTTTGCACCCTCTAGAAATCCAAGCCAGGTTGTCAGATCCAGGAGCAAGGGACTGGATAGAAATTTGAGGCCCTGGCATCTTTCAGTTTTCAAACCTCAAACCTCATGGTGGTCGTGAAAAATCCAGAATACAACTCAGACGCTCCAAAGCCTGAAACACCTTCAGCTCTCTTTCCATGTGTTTTTTAAAAACTTGCATCTAACATCTAGTCAAACATGCATTTGTCTGGGTAAATATTTAGCCAATATATTTCAGTTAAATACTTCATCCCGGCCGCTCTGGGTATCTTATTGAAACATAAAAATAAGGGATAATAAAATAAAATAAAAATCTCTACACTGACATGGTAAAAGCCAGCAACGTGAGTGGGAAGGGAGGCTAAAGGAATTGTTCTGATCAGCAGTTTTGGAGTGTTTTACGATCGTGCACCAAGGCAAATCTCATCCTTTGATTGCAATGTTATCCTTTGATTATTATTATTATTATTATTTTTGCACCTTTGCAATGTTTTGCAATGTTGTATGCTCCTTGCCTCAAACAAACAAAAATGAAACGTGTCTTCAAACAGATAATTTTCCTCAGGGTTGCACATCTCTCTCTCTCTCTCTCTCTGTGTGAGTGTGTGTGTGTGTTTGTGGGTGAATAGATGGATGGATAGAGATGAGTACATGGATGGATGGAGGAATGGTGAGAAAGAAAGGGGAGATAGAGATGGAAAGATGATAGATGATAGATAGATAAATAGATAATAATAATAATAATAATAATAATAATAATAATAATAATAATAATAATAATAATAATAGTAAAGTTGGAAGGTACCTTGGAGGTCATCTAGTCCAACCCCCTGCTCAGGCAGGAAACCCTACACCATTTCGGACAAATGGCTGTCCAATCTCTTCTTAAAAACTTCCAGTGTTGGAGCAATTTACTGCTTCTGGAGGCAGGCTGTTCCACTGATTAATTGTTCTCACTGTCAGGAAGTTTCTCCTTAGTTCTAGGTTGCTTCTCTCTTGATTAGTTTCCATCCATTGCTTCTTGTCCTGCCTTCAGGTGCTTTGGAAAATAGCTTGATTTCCTCTTCTTTATGCAGCCCCTGAGATATTGGAATACTGCTATCATGTCCCCCCTTGTCCTTCTCTTCATTAAACTAGACATACCCAATTCTAGCAACCGTTCCTTTTATGTTAGAGAGAGAGAGAGAGAGAGAGAGAGAGAGAGAGAGAGAGAGAGAGAGAGAGAGAGAGAGGTGGGTAGGTAGATATTCACCCACTCACCCACCCACCCACCTACCTACCTTTATCTATCTATCTATCTATCTATCTATCTATCTATCTATCTATCTATCTATCTATCTATCTATCATCTATGTATCTGAAATGGTATAAGGTTTTCTGCCTGAGCAGGGGGTTGGACTAGATGACCTCCAAGGTCCCTTCCAACTTTATATTATTATTATTATTATTATCATCATCACCATCATCATCATCATTATCATCATCATCATCAATCCATCTACCTATCATCTATCATTTACCATTGATCATCTATCGGTTGCCTGCCTATATCTATTATTTACTATCTAAACAAACCAGGATGAATAGTCTGGAGGCTAAATTGTATGATGAACTAGGTATGTTTAGCCTAATGAGAAAGCTGTCATCTGTCACTTGAGGGGCTGTCACAGAGAAGAGGGAGTGAAGCCCCTAAAGGCAGGACAAGAAGCAACCAATGGAAACTAATCAAGGACAGAAACAGCCTAGAAGGAAGGAAGAATTTACTGACAGAACAACTAAACAACGGAGGAGATTTCCTCCTGGAGTTGCGGATCCTCCATCACTGGAGGTTTTCAAGAAAAGATTGAGTAACGATTTGTCTGGGATCGTATAAGGACTCCTATTTTGGGCAGGGGGCTGGACTGGAAGACCTCCAAAATCTCTTCCAACCCTAAAATTGTATCTCCTGGCACCCAACAGACCTCGCCGCAATAATCTTCTGAGCCCAGAGAAATCGTGAAAAATCAATTGTAACTCCAGGCCCTAAAATACAACTTGCCCTTCTTCAGAGCTCTAAAAAGTTCATTTTAAAGAACCCGGAAATGGGATTTCAATCAATTGGAATGGAGTTGAGTGGAGTAGAGTGGAGTGGAATAGAATAGAATAGAATAGAATAGAATAGAATAGAATAGAATAGAATAGAATAGAATAGAAAATATGGAATGAAATGGAATTGAGTGGAGTGGAGTGGAGTGGAGTAGAATGGAATGGAATGGAATAGAATAGAATAGAAAATATGGAATGAAATGGAATTGAGTGGAGTGGAGTGGAGTGGAGTAGAATGGAATGGAATGGAATAGAATAGAATAGAAAATATGGAATGAAATGGAATTGAGTGGAATGGAGTGGAGTGAAATAGAATAGAATAGAATATAGAAAATATGGAATGGAATAGAATGGAATGGAATGGAATAGAATAGAATAGAATAGAATAGAATAGAATAGAATAGAATAGAATAGAATAGAATATAGAAAATATGGAATGGAATGGAATGGAATAGAATAGAATAGAATAGAATAGAATAGAATAGAATAGAAAATATGGAATGAAATGGAATTGAGTGGAGTGGAGTAAAATAGAATAGAATAGAATGGAATGGAATAGAATAGAATAGAATATAGAAAATATGGAATGGAATAGAATGGAATGGAATGGAATAGAATAGAATAGAATAGAATAGAATAGAATAGAAAATATGGAATGGAATTAAATGGAATGGAATGAAATAGAAATAGAAATAGAAACAGAAATAGGAATGGAATGGAAAATATGGAATGGATTAGAAAATATAGAATTGAATAGAGTGGAGTGGAGTGGAGTGGAATGGAATAGAATAGAATAGAATAACTTTATTGTCACTTTAAACATACACTAATCAGCATAGATTGAAATGAAATTTCGTTGTTTTCCGCTCCCAGAGGATAACTCCCTCCAACATACGCTGCATAAACATGACAAAAAATGATGCATATACCTAGTCCAACTCAGCCCCCCCGCCCCCCACTCAGGCAGGAGACCCTCTACCCCTCCAGACAGGTGGCTATCCAGTATCTTCCTAACAACCTCCGGGGATGAAGCCCCATTAAAAATATCAAAACGTTCATTCCCCGGCAGCAGTGAAAACGGGCGGCTGCGTTCCTTCATGAAGCCCCCTTTTTCTGCCAGAGTCTGCATTTTTCAAATATCAAAGATCTGATTTCTTTGAAGATCCAGACACACACACACACACACACACACACACACACACACATATACACACACACACAGAGGCAACATAGATCCAGGGCCAAATGGGCAAATGTCAGCAGGGTTTGTTTTTTTTCCAGAAACCCACTTTTTTTACATGTCTGGGACCCGCTAAACCAGTGGTTCTCAACCTTTTTAATGCCGCGACCCCCCCCAACCGGTCGTAAGTCGAGGACTACTCAACCGGTCGTAAGTCGAGGACTACTCAACGGGTGCAGCCCCGTTTGCAGAATGGGACTTTTGGCGGGCTCAGCAGGGCAGAGACAGCCTGGACAATTCCTGTTGGCTTTTGAAAGCCAATAGAATTAGACTCTATTCAAGAGAGTCTCTTCTATTGGCTTTCAAAAGCCAATAGAATAAAAGGGAGGAGCACAGCTAAGGAAAAGGGGGAAAAAAGGGCGGACTGCGTTGTTTGGCGACCTCGTGAAATGGTCGTTCGACCCCAAATGGGGTCCCGACTCACAGGCTGAGAACCACTGCGCTAAACTCTTCTTTCGTTCACTGCAAGGCCAAAGATGAGCTTCTCCCTTGCCTGTCTGGAAGGAGCACAAGGCCCATCATCCCCAGCCAGTGGGGGGGAGGGAGTGTCTTTAATCTAACCCATCTGGGATGCAGATGACCAAAGGAAGCAGCCACGAGAAAGCGAGCGAAGGCGATCCAGGTAGTCCTCGGCTTACGACAACTGAGCCCCCCCCGCTTTTGGTTGTTAAGCGAACCATTTGTGAAGTGAGCTTTGCCCCACCTGAACAGCTCCCTTGCCACCGTTGTCAAGCAAATCACCGCAGTTGATAAGTTAGCAACACCGTTCTTAAGTGAATCTGGCTTCCCGCCGTGACTTTGCAGGGCAGAAGGTCGTAAAACGGGATCAGGTGATCCCGGGACGCTGCAGCCATCATAAATACGAATCAGTTGCCAAGGGTCTTGATCTTTTGACCAGGTGACAACCCCCCCCCCCCGGGATCCTGCCACGATGGCACGTGTGGAGAAACCCTCCTAAGTCACTTTTTTTCAGTGCCGTTGTAACTTCAAACGGTCACTAAACGAACGACTGTAAGTTGAGGACAATCTGGAAAAAGGAAATGGATAAAGATAGGGCTGGTCTTCCGGGCTCCAACTCCTGCGGGCAATCTTTGAATTAAAAGTCTTCTGCAATCTTTCATGGCACCAATTGTGCGCCTGTGTCCTGCTTATTTAATGCTTCCATTGTTGGGTTTAGAATTTAGAATAGAATAGGAGCTGGAAGGGACCTTGGAGGTCTTCTAGTCCAGCCCCCTGCTCAGGCAGGAGAACCTATACCATTTCAGATAGGTGGCTGTCCAGTCTCTTCTTAAAAACCTCCAGTGATGGAGCAACCACAACTTCTAAAGGAACGGTTGCTGGAATTGGGTATGTCTAGTTTAATGAAGAGAAGGACGAGGGGGGACAGGATAGCAGTGTTCCAGTATCTCAGGGGTGGCCAGAAAGAAGAGGGAGTCAAGCTATTCTCCAAAGCACCTGAAGGCAGGACAAGAAACGACGGATTGAAAATGATCAAGGAGAGAAGCAACCTAAAACTAAGGAGAAACTTCCTGACCGTGAGGACAATTAACCAGTGGAACCACCTGCCTCCAGAAGCGGTGAATGCGCCAACACTGAAAGTTTTTAAGAAGAGACTGGACAGCCATTTGTCCGAAATGGTGTAGGGTTTCCTGCCTGAGCAGGGGGTTGGAGTAGATGACCTCCAAGGTCCCTTCCAACTTTATGATTATTATTAAGTCGTTCCACTGATTAATTGTCCTCACTGTTAGGAAGTTTCTCCTTAATTCCAGATTGCTTCTCTCCCTGACTAGTTTCCATTGTTTCTTGTCCTGCCTTCTGGTGCTTTGGAGAACAGGTGGACACCCCCCCCCTTCTTTGTGACAGCCCCTCAAATACTGGAAGACTGCTATCATGTCACCCCTAGTCCTTCTTTTCATTAGACTAGACATACCCAGTTCCTGCCTCCGTTCTTCATATGTTGTCCCACCTTTTTTGCATTGGTTCATGTAAGTCTCCTTCCCCAGTTCTTCCTCTGTAACAGTCCAACTGTTGGACTTCAAGCTGTATTTCTCAGCTCCTAGTCCGAGACATCAACTGCTAGACTGCACTCTCTGAATTCAGTGGACAGGCTGTGAGGCAGGGGTGTCCTGAGGGTATGGTCACACAAGTCAAGAGGCCAGCTGTGGCTTAATCAGTGCGATGGTCAGCTTAGAGCAGGAAGAGGGGGAAGAAGAGACAGTTGGAGGAGGGGAAGGGTGGGGAGGAGAAGAGGGCAGGGGAAGAAGAGAGGAGATGTATGGATGAGAGGAAGGAAGGAAGGAAGGAAGGGAGGAAGGGAGATAGATGATATAGGGAGAAGGAAGGAAGGAAGGAAGGAAGGAAGGAAGGAAGGAAGGAAGGAAGGAAGGAAGGAAGGAAGATAGATGATATATGGAGAAGGAAGGAAGGAAGGGAGGGAGGGAGGGAGGGAGATAGATAGATGATATAGGGAGAAGGAAGGAAGGAAGGAAGGAAGGAAGGAAGGAAGGAAGGAAGGAAGGAAGGAAGGAAGGAAGGAAGATAGATGATATATGGAGAAGGAAGGAAGGGAGGGAGGGAGGGAGGGAGGGAGATAGATAGATGATATAGGGAGAAGGAAGGAAGGAAGGTAGATAGATGATATACGGAGAAAGAAGGAAGAAAAGAAGGAAGGAAGGAAGGAAGGAAGGAAGGAAGGAAGGAAAGAAGGAAGAAAAGAAAGAAGGAAGGTAGATGATATAGAGAGAAGGAAGGAAGGAAGGAAGGAAGGAAGGAAGGAAGGAAGGAAGGAAGGGAGATAGATGATATAGGGAGAAGGAAGGAAGGAAGGAAGGAAGGAAGGAAGGAAGGAAGGAAGGAAGGAAGGAAGGAAGGAAGGAAGGAAGGAAGGAGGAGGAGGGAAGGATGGAGAGGGAGGGCAGGAAGGAAGGGAGGGAGGGAGGGAGGAGATAGATAGATGATATAGGGAGAAGGAAGGAAGGAAGGAAGGAAGGAAGGAAGGAAGGAAGGAAGGAAGGAAGGAAGATAGATGATATATGGAGAAGGAAGGAAGGAAGGGAGGGAGGGAGGGAGGGAGATAGATAGATGATATAGGGAGAAGGAAGGAAGGAAGGAAGGAAGGAAGGAAGGAAGGAAGGAAGGAAGGAAGGAAGATAGATGATATATGGAGAAGGAAGGAAGGAAGGGAGGGAGGGAGGGAGGGAGATAGATAGATGATATAGGGAAGAAGGAAGGAAGGAAGGAAGGAAGGAAGGAAGGAAGGAAGGAAGGAAGGAAGATAGATGATATATGGAGAAGGAAGGAAGGAAGGGAGGGAGGGAGGGAGGGAGATAGATAGATGATATAGGGAGAAGGAAGGAAGGAAGGTAGATAGATAGATGATATACGGAGAAAGAAGGAAGAAAAGAAGGAAGGAAGGAAGGAAGGAAGGAAGGAAGGAAGGAAGGAAGGAAGAAAGGAAGGAAAGAAGGAAGAAAAGAAAGAAGGAAGGTAGATGATATAGAGAGAAGGAAGGAAGGAAGGAAGGAAGGAAGGAAGGAAGGAAGGAAGGAAGGAAGAAAGGAAAGAAGGAAGATAGATGATATAGGAGGAAGAAAGGAAGGAAGGAAGGAAGGAAGGAAGGAAGGAAGGAAGGAAGGAAATAGGTGAGTGAATGGACAAATGGATGGATAGAAGATAGGGAGAAGGGAGAGGGAAGAGGAAGGAAGGAATGTAGCTCCCTAAATTTGGCTGTTTGCTTGCAGACATTTCATGACCCAACCAGGGAACATCTTCAGTGCTAGTGAGTGTGAGGTATTCCCTCTTTATATACCAGTTTATAGACACACAATGACAATTCCCCAATCTCATAACATAGGGATGAACTAAACCAGAGTTTTAACTGGAAAACTGAGCATCCTATCCCAAGTTAAATCCAAAAACATAAGAGAATTCCCAGAAGTTTGCCATTCAGAACAAACCAGCCATCAATAGACACATAGAGATATACAACATTTACCCACCATTCAAAGGAAACAATAAAAAGCTAAGAAGAAAGCAAAAAGATCAGAAGACGTTTTTTCTCCCCCAGCAGCAAACCCTCAGATAAGCAAGGATTAACACCAGACAAACAAGCAGAAAGCAATACCCTATCCAAGGAACACCAAGGAGTTAACCATACCTCATTGACACCGGCTAGGCAAACTACTGTATATAAATGGAGAGCAATCCCATACTCCTGAGTACTGATGATGTTACTTAGTTGGGTAATGAAACATTCACAAGCAAACAACCAAGCTCAGAGAGCACCAAGGACTCCACAGCTTGAGTCCATATGCACACATCCTTGTTCTTCCCTAACAGCTTTCCTCCCATCAATATGATGGGATATGATCGGACTCGCGGTATGACTGCTTTATTTTATTGTTTTATCATTGTTTTAACTTTGTACGCCGCCCTGAGTCCTTTGGGATTGGGCGGCATATAAATACTGAAAATAAATAAATAAAAAATAAAATCAGAATAGAGCTGGAAGGGACCTTGGAGGTCATCTAGTCCAACCCCCTGCTCAGGCAGGAGACCCTATACCATTTCAGACAAATGGCTGTCTAGTCTCTTCTTAAAAACCTCCAGTAATAGAGGACCCACTGCTTCTGGAGGCAACTTCTGTTCTACTGATTAACTGTTCTGTCAGGAAATTTCTTCCTTAGTTCTAGGTTGCTTCTCTCCTTGACTAGTTTCCATCCGTTGCTTCTTGTCCTGCCTTCAGGCGCTTTGGAGAATCGGTTGATGCCTCCTCTTCTTTGAGGTAGCCCCTCAAATACTGCTATCATGTCACCCCTAGTCCTTCTTTTCTCTAGTCTAGCTAAACCCCAATCCTTCAACCATTCTTCACATGTTTTAGTCTCCAGGCCTTTAATCATCTTAGTTGCTCTTCTCTGCACTTTTTCCCCCAAAGTCTCAACGTCTATTTTATAATGTGATGACCAAGAATGGATGCAGGGTTCCAGGTGTGTGTGGTCCTTACTCATCCCAACCATTCCCATGCATTCTGATAAACCACCTTGATTTATAAAGAATCTTCAGCTGCTTTCAGCTGATAGGATTCTTGCTGGCTTTCCCGTCTCGTTCATTGTCTTCTCAATTCCTGCTGCTTCTGAGCAGAAACCCACCGTCAATCAAAGCCCCAAAGGCACCGGGTGCAATTTCTCTTATTCGCTGTTGAGGATCATCGTGCCTCAAAGCTGATGGCATCCAGCTGTTCCCAGGTGTTCCACCCTCCCCACCATCAAGTGGGGGGACTGATTGCTGGTTTTGGTGCATGCTGCAACCTGGGGTTGTGTTCTGGTGGCAGACCACAATGAGAAGATGGGGTGAAAGATTTTATTTATTATGAAATTTACGGAGAAAATTTATGTGGTCGCCCACAACTCACCCACAGCGACGCTAGCTGGCTTACAGAAATAAAACTCCAACACAAAAGCCAATAAACCCTTCAGTCCCTTGGTGACAAGAATCAAACCAACTGTTTGATGCTCTCCATTCTCTCTCTCTCTCTCTCTCTCTCTCTCTCTCTCTCTCTCTCTCTCTCTCTCTCTCTCCCCCCCCCCATCTCATTCTCAATCAAACCAACTGCTTGATAGGCTCCATATCAACCTGGGGTGGTCAGGCCCCTTGGCAGAAGCAGGTCTTCAGGGCTTTTTAAAAGCATGTCAAATTGGGGGTCCATATTATCTCTGCAGGGATGATGTTCCACAGAGAGGGAGCCACCACGGAGAAGGCCCTTCTTCTTGATCTCCACCAGATGGGTCTCCTTAAGAGAGGGGGCTCATAACATACTTCTCTCTCTCTCTCTCTCTCTCTTTCTCACTCGCACTCTCTCATTCTGTTCCTCTCGCTCTCATTCTTTTTCTCCTCCCTCTCCTTCTCTCTCTCATTTTTTTCTCTCTCATTCACTATCTCTCATTCTTTCCCTATTTCCCTCTCATCCTCTATCTCTCACATTCTTTTTCTCTCCCTCTCCCTCTCATTCTCTCCCCCTCCCTCTTTCTCATTCTCTTTTTCACTCACACACTCACTGATTCATTCTTGCTCTTTCTGTCCCTCTCTCTCTGTCTCTCATTCTCTCTTTTTTATCCTTCTCCCTCTCATTCTCGCTCTCTCTCTCTTTCCCACTCACACACTCACTGTTTAATTCTCTCTCTCATTCTGTCCTTCTCTCTCATTCTTTCTTTTTCTCCTCCCTCTCATTCACTCTCTCTCTCGTTCTTTTCTTTCTCTCCTCTCCCTCTCTCTCTCCCTCTCATTCTCTCTCTCTCTTTCCCACTCACACACTCACTGTTTCATTCTCTCTCTCATTCTGTTCCTCTCTCTGTCTCTCATTCTTTCTCTTTTTCTCCTCCCTCTCATTTGCTCTCTCTCTCATTCTTGTCTCTTTCTCTCCCTCTCATTCTCTCCCCCTCCCTCTTTCTCATTCTCTTTTTCACTCACACACTCACTGTTTCATTCTCACTCTTTCTGTTCCTCTCTCTCTGTCTCTCATTCTCTTTTTTGTCCCTCTCCTTCTCTCTTTCTTTTCTCTTTCTCTCCCTCTCCCTCTCATTCTCTCTCTCTGTTTCCCACTCACACTCACTGTTTCATTCTCTCTCTCATTCTGTTCCTCTCTCTGTGTCTCTCATTCTTTCTCTCTTTCTCTCTTTCTCTCCCTCTCTCCCTCTGATTCTCTCTCTCTCTTCCTTTTCTCTTTCCCTCCCCCCTCTCTCAAATTTAAAATTTCCCCCTTGCTGGCTGACCTTCTTTCCTAAATCTTTTTTAGCTTCCGACATCTCAACCCATCTAGCCTCAGGGAGGACACATATCTTCCCAAGCAGCCATAAGCTCTGCCTTCTCCCTCAACGAGCAATTAAGTAACATTAATAAGCAATTTGTATGCATTTGTGTCAGAGACCTCTGCCTTCTGACAATTTCTCTTTCGACCCTTTTTAGACAAACCTACCATGCTCTCAGCCGAGATGCTTTAGAATCAAACCCGGCTTAACTAGCGGTTTGCAAACAAAGAGAAATAATACTAAAAGCAGAGACCAAAAAGCATTCAGCGGCCCATTGATGGCTTTGCATTCCGGTAATTGGCAGAGAAGGGACAAAAAAAGAAGGGGGGAATCCATCTTAGTGGGAAATGAGATTTCGGGGCGATTGACGCCCTCCCTTCTGGGCTTCATCAATCAGAATCAAAAGGAGATAATCCTCCGGGTTTATCTCCACATTGATGGCCTGCAAAACCGACATCAAGTGTCAAAGCTGCCTTCCTTCCCATTTCCTTGCAAAAGGCTGAGCTGGGGAGCCGAGCCAGGCGGGGATGCTAGAAATACGGGCTGAGGTAAAATTTCTCATTCAAAGGAGAGCAAAAATAACATTTGTTCCACTTTCTGAGGGAAATATCCAGGCAAAAGTTTGCCTCATTAGTTCCCTAAAGCAGAGGGGTCCAAACATGGCGACCTTAAGACGGGTGGACTTCAACTCCCAGAATTCCCCAGCCAGCATGGCTGGCTGGGGAATTCTGGGAGTTGAAGTCCACCCGTCTTAAGGTCGCCATGTTTGGAAAAGACTTCCCTAAACGATGGAGTCACTTGATAGTGAGATGGGTGGCATAAAGGTGGTCCTTGTGACTTACGACCACAATTGAGCCTCAAACTTCTCATGCTAAGAAAGGCAGTTGTTGTGGCCTTTGCCCCATTTTATGACCTTCCCTGCCACAGTTGTTAAGTGAATCACTGTGGTTGTTAAGTGAGTAACCTGGTTGTTAAGTGAAACTGGCTTCCCCATTGGTTGTGCTTGTCCGAAGGGGGAAAAAGATGATCAGGTGACCCCGGGACACAGCGACCGTCATAAATATGAATCAGTTGTCCTTCCTTTCTTCCTTCCTTCCTTCCTTCCTTCCTTCCTTCCTTCCTTCCTTCCTTCCTTATCACGTTCCTTCCTTCCCTCCCTATCTCCTTCCTTCCTTCCTCCCTCCCTCACTAACTCCTTCTTTCCTTCCTCCCTCCCTCCCTTCCTTCCTTCCATCCTCCCTCCCTTGCTATCTCCTTCTTTCCTTCCTTCCTCCATCCCTCCCTCCCTCCCTCCCTCGCTATCTCTTTCCTTCCTTCCTCCCACCCTCTCTCCCTCTCCTTCCTTCCTTCCTCCCATCCTCCCTCCCTCGCTATCTCCTTCCTTCCTCCCTCCCTCGCTATCTCCTTCCTTTCTCCCTCCCTCGCTCTCCTTCCTTCCTTCCTTCCTTCCTTCCTTCCTTCCTTCCTTCATTGCTCTCGTTCCTTCCTTCCTTCCTCCCTCGCTATCTCTTTCCTTTTCTTCCTTCCTCCCTTCCTATCTCTTTCCTCCCTTTCTTCCTTCTTTCCTTCCTCCTTCGCTATCTCCTTCCTTCCTACCTTCCTCACTCTGCTTCCTCCTCCCTCGCTATCTCCTTCCTTCTCTTTTTTCTCTTTCTTATTCTTTCTTTCTTTCTTTCTTTCTTTCTTTCTTTCTTTCTTTCTTTCTTTCTCTCTTTCTCTCTTTCTCTCTTTCTCCCTCTTTCTGGTTTCCATCTTATCACATCAGAGAAGTCTCTGCAGAGTTTAGTTCCTGGAAAGAATTGGATAAAAGCAGATGGGGTTTAGTCTTGCAACATGAGTGGTAGAGAGTTGCAACCCTCAAAAATCTGTTTCATTTTGACTCTGGCAAGGCCATGGGAAGATCAGCAATTAAAAAAAAAAAAATCTGCCAAACAGATCTGCCAGATTGGGAGGGAATGAAGAACTCATTAACATTTCCTTACACATTTATATTAACCAGTGGGTCTTTTTTCAGATACGTTTAACCTTTTAAAATTGCAGACCAGCCATACAAGTTTCAGATTGTGGAATCCACACCTCCACCAACCATATCTCCATGCTAGCACTGATGATGTTACATAGTTGGGTCGTGAAATGTCTGCAAGAAAACAACCAAACTCAGAGAGCGTCAAGGACCCCACAGTTGTCCTCTTCCTCCTCGTGTCCACAATCCCCCCTCCCTTCTAGCACTGATGATGTTACCTAGTTGGGTCATGAAACGTCTGCAAGAAAACAACCAAGCTCAGACAGCACCAAAGACCCCACACTTGTCCTTCTCCTCCTCTTCTTCCTCTCCACAATCTCCCCTCCCTTCTAGCACTGATGATGTTACCTAGTTGGGTCATGAAACGTCTGCAAGAAAACAACCAAGCTCAGAGAGCATCAAGGACCCCACAGTTGTCGTCGTCGTCCTCCTCCTCCTCCTCCTCCTCCTCCTCTCTGCAAACACTTCTAGCACTGATGATGTTACCTGGTTGTGCATTGAAACATCTACACGAAAACCACCAAGCTCAGACAGCGTCAAGGACCCCACAGTCCTCCTCCTCCTCCTCCCCTCTCCCCCTCCTCAACTCCACTCCCTTCTGACACCTGCCAGAAAAGAGCCAAACTCAGATAGCACCAAGGATATCACAGTCAAAAACATTACCTAAACCTCAGTAAACCTGGATGTCATACCAGCATTAGAGACAGATTCAGTGGAGCAATGTGCAATGATAGTTTCTCCTTGACACCTTCCCGTTCAAACTCCAAAGAACGCTTTATCTTTCCTTTCAGCCGCAAATCTTGGCTTGTAGGGAGGCTCCCCACAGCCTCCCAACCAAACGCTAAAGAACGCTTCACCCGCCGGATCAATGCCAAATCTTGGCTTGTCCTTTCTCCCCACCCCCCTCCCAATCTCAGGGCAGAAGGACAGAGGAACGGATAACATTAGATACTAATTTTCTGAACTGACTACCATTCGGGGTGTGTCCTTGTCTCCTCCTTGGTCCTCTGCCCCTGGCTGTCTGGGAGGCATCTCATTGGGGGTTCAGGATCCGGTGGTCTTCTCCGGTTTTTTTTTAATTACGGGAATTCCCCTCTCGGTTTTCCATCCCCCTTTCCTGGCTCTTCCTCCTCACAAATCTTTTTTTTTTTTCCCCCTCCCCATAGAGTCAATTAAACTTTCAGGACTGGCGCATTGAAGAGGCTCATGTGATCGGTAAGCATGGAAACCTAGTAAAGAGGCCCCTTTGGCTGGGACACAACTGTGGCCAAACACAATTGGGAAACGGGAACCTTCTGAATGGGCTCAACAAGGCAAAGACACACATGGGCAAACTCTCCTTGGAAGGGGGGGAGGGGGAGGGGTGAAAGGTAGGGGGTGGGTGGGGGGTCAAAGTAGAGATGTGGGAGCTGAACGCCATCGACTCCTCCTCCTTCCTCTCCTCCTCCTCCTCCTCCTCCACTTCCCTCTTCCTCCTCCTCCTCTCCTCTTCCTCCACCACCACCTTCTCCTCCTCCTCCTCCTTCCTTCCTTCATCCTCCTTCTCCTCCCCTCTTCTTCCTCTCCTCCTCCTCCACTTCGCTCTTCCTCCTCCTCCTCCTCCTCCTCTCCTCTTCCTCCACCACCACCACTTCTCCTCCTCCTTCCTTCGTCCATCCTCCTTCTCCTCCCTTCCTCTTCTTCCTCTCCTCCTCCTCCTCCACTTCCCTCTTCCTCCTCCTCCTCCTCTCCTCTTCCTCCACCACCACTTCTCCTCCTTCCTTCCTTCATCCTCCTTCTCCTCTCTTCCTCCTCCTCCTCCTCCTCCTCCACTTCCCTCTTCCTCCTCCTCCTCCTCTCCTCTTCCTCCACCACCACTTCTCCTCCTCCTTCCTTCGTCCATCCTCCTTCTCCTCCCTTCCTCTTCTTCCTCTCCTCCTCCTCCTCCTCCACTTCCCTCTTCCTCCTCCTCCTCCTCTCCTCTTCCTCCACCACCACTTCTCCTCCTTCCTTCCTTCATCCTCCTTCTCCTCTCTTCTTCCTCCTCCTCCTCCTCCACTTCCCTCTTCCTCCTCCTCCTCCTCCTCTCCTCCTCCTCTCCTCTTCCTCCACCACCACCACTTCTCCTCCTCCTTCCTTCGTCCATCCTCCTTCTCCTCCCTTCCTCTTCTTCCTCTCCTCCTCCTCCTCCTCCACTTCCCTCTTCCTCCTCCTCCTCCTCTCCTCTTCCTCCACCACCACTTCTCCTCCTTCCTTCCTTCATCCTCCTTCTCCTCTCTTCCTCCTCCTCCTCCTCCTCCTCCACTTCCCTCTTCCTCCTCCTCCTCCTCTCCTCTTCCTCCACCACCACTTCTCCTCCTTCCTTCCTTCATCCTCCTTCTCCTCTCTTCCTCCTCCTCCTCCTCCTCCTCCACTTCCCTCTTCCTCCTCCTCCTCCTCTCCTCTTCCTCCACCACCACTTCTCCTCCTCCTTCCTTCGTCCATCCTCCTTCTCCTCCCTTCCTCTTCTTCCTCTCCTCCTCCTCCTCCTCCACTTCCCTCTTCCTCCTCCTCCTCCTCTCCTCTTCCTCCACCACCACTTCTCCTCCTCCTTCCTTCGTCCATCCTCCTTCTCCTCCCTTCCTCTTCTTCCTCTCCTCCTCCTCCTCCTCCACTTCCCTCTTCCTCCTCCTCCTCCTCTCCTCTTCCTCCACCACCACTTCTCCTCCTTCCTTCCTTCATCCTCCTTCTCCTCTCTTCTTCCTCCTCCTCCTCCTCCACTTCCCTCTTCCTCCTCCTCCTCCTCCTCCTCCTCCTCCTCCTCCTCTCCTCTTCCTCCACCACCACCACTTCTCCTCCTCCTTCCTTCGTCCATCCTCCTTCTCCTCCCTTCCTCTTCTTCCTCTCCTCCTCCTCCTCCTCCACTTCCCTCTTCCTCCTCCTCCTCCCTCCACCACCACTTCTCCTCCTCCTTCCTTCCTTGATCCTCCCTTCCTCTTCTTCCTCTCCTCCTCCTCCTCCTCCACTTCCCTCTTCCTCCTCCTCCTCCTCTCCTCTTCCTCCACCACCACCACTTCTCCTCCTTCCTTCCTTCATCCTCCTTCTCCTCTCTTCCTCCTCCTCCTCTTCCCTCTTCCTCCTCCTCCTCCTCCTCTCCTCTTCCTCCACCACCACCACTTCTCCTCCTCCTTCCTTCCTTCCTCCTCCTTCTCCTCCCTTCCTCTTCTTCCTCTCCTCCTCCTCCTCCTCCTCCTCCTCTCCTCTTCCTCCTCCACCACCACTCCTCCTCCTCCTCCTCCCCCCTTTCTCCTTCTCCTCCTCTCTGGAATAGTGACTCCATTAAGCCATAGGCCATGTTGGAGCACGGAATTGCCCAAGCCAGCCAATTAGCTCTCCTCTGGCATTGTGAGGCATTCAGAGCATGAAAAAGGAGAAATGGGAAAGGTGTGTGTGTGTGTGTGTGTGTGTGTGTGTGTGTATGTCTTTCTCCTTTCTGAGGTTTAGAAAAGGAGAAAGTGGAGACAGGCAGACTTGGCTGCCATCCGGAGGTGCACCCTCTTCTCCTTCATCCAGAATCCCCACCATTTCTTCAGTGTGCTTTCCAGAATTGATCCTGGGCGGTGGGCTCAGGCTACAGATCACACTGAGAAACTTCCCAAAGCAGTCGGACACATTCTCACCTGCAAAGCTTGCTTACTGTCAACCCTCCAAAGCTGTAAACTAACATAAATGCTGGATAGTTGCCAAACGCCCAAAATAGCATGCAGTTATGGGAGAGCCAACCATTGGAAATTCAAATCCTTTTTGTGTTTCGTTGCAGTTTTCGACAGAGGCTAAGTGATGGGTCAAGGATCTCTTGCAAAGTAGCTTGGGCTCAGAGCAGTGGTTCTCAACCTGTGGGTCGGGACCCCATTTGGGGTCGAACGACCATTTCACGGGGGTTGCCAAACAACGCAGTCCGCCATTTTTCCCCCCTTTTCCTTAGCTGTGCTACTCCCTTTTATTCGAATAGACTCTCTTGAATAGAGTCTAATTCAAAAGCCAATAGGAATTGTCCAGGCTGTCTCTGCCCTGCTGAGCCCGCCAAAAGTCCCATTTTGCAAATGGTGCTGCACCAGTTCAGTAGTCCTCGACTTACGACCGGTTGAGTAGTCCTCGACTTACAACTGGTTGGGGGTCACGGCATTAAAAAGGTTGAGAACCTTAGCCTTAGAGAAAGGTAAAGATGGGTCTAAGCTTACCCAGTGTGTTCTGTGGTCAAGGTTAAACCACATGATGAATGACGGAGAGAAGTGGGTATGTCTAGATCAGGGGTAGGCAACCTTGGATCTTCTATGACTCGTGGACTTCAACTCCCAGAATTCCTGAGCCAGCCACGCTGAGGGGAAAGGGAGAGGTTTCCAAGCTGAGCCAGGCTGGCTCAGGAATTCTGGGAGTTGAAGTCCACCAATCATAAAAGAGCCAAGTTGCCTACCCCTGGTCTAGTCTAATGAAGAGAAGGACTAGAGGTGAGATGATAGAAGAGCAACAAAGATGATCAGGGGACTGGAGGCTAAAGCATATAAAGAACGGTTGCTGGAGTTGGGTCTGTCTAGTTAACTGATCAAAGAGAGAAGCAACCTGGAATTAAGGAGGAACTTCCTGACAGTGAGGACAAACAACCAGTGGAACAGAAGTTGTGGATGGTCTATCACTGGAGGTTTTTAAGAAGCGACTGGACAATCACCTGTCGGAGATGGTATAGGTTCTCCTGCTTGAGCAGGGGGCTGGACCAGAAGACCTTTAAGGTCCCTTCCAGTTCTATTCTATTCTATTCTATTCTATTCTATTCTATTCTATTCTATTCTATTCTATTCTATTCTATTCTACATTCTATTCCACATTCTATTCCACATTCTATTCTATTCTATTCTATTCTATTCTATTCTATTCTATTCTATTCTATTCTATTCTATTCTATTCTATTCTATTCTATTCTACTCTACTCTACTCTACTCTACTCTACTCTACTCCATTCCATTCCATTCCACTCACCCCACCCCACCTCACCCCACTTTTCTACTCTACTCTACTGTACTCTACTCTACTCTACTCTACTCTACTCTAATGAAGAGAAGGACTAAGGAGTGACATGATAGTAGTGTTCCAGTATTTGAGAGGCTGCCACAAAGGCAAGGGGGTCAACCTATTCTCTAAACCACCAGAGGGCAGGACAACAAGTAAAAGATGGAAACTGATCAAGGAGAGATCCTAACTAGAATTAATTAATTCTGTTACTCTTTAATTAAACAACGGAAGGGACTTGGCTCCTAGACATTGTGGGTGCTCCATTACTGGAGATTTTAAAGAAGAGATTGGACAACCATTTGTCTGGAATGGTGTAGGGCAGGGGTAGGCAACCTTGGCTCTTTTATGACTGGTGGACTTCAACTCCCAGAATTCCTGAGCCAGCCACGCTGAGAGGAAAGGGAGAGGTTTCCAAGCTGAGCCATGCTGGCTCAGGAATTCTGGGAGTTGAAGTCCACCAGTCATAAAAGAGCCAAGGTGGCCTACCTCTAGCCTAGACCTAGGCCGCTTTATGACTGGTGGACTCCAACTCCCAAAATTCCTGAGCCAGCATGGCTCAGCTTGGAAACCTCTCCCTTTCCCCTCAGCGTGGCTGGCTCAGGAATTCTGGGAGTTGAAGTCCACAAGTCATAAAAGGGCCAAGGTTGCCTACCCCTGGTATAGGGTCTCCTGCTTGAGCAGGGGGCTGGACTAGAAGACCTCCAAGGTCCCGTTCAACTTTATTATTCAATGTTTTATTTCTAATAGGACTGGATATGTCAAACTAATCCTAACATTAAAATAAAGAATATATTTTATCAAGTACTCCTGCATGTTCATCTTCATAATAGTGGAACAGTCAAACAAGTCTTCCCAAGCTTCTATACAAGAAAAAACACCTTTTAGAAGAGGACTAACAGGGGGAAAGGAGACCACCATGAAATCAGCTTCAGGGGTGTTGTAAATCAGTCTATGAAATTACTTCTTTCATAGACTCTAGGAAATACAGAACATAGTTATCTATCATCCACACCATCCACACCAGCAAAGCACAACAACCACACATGTTTTTGTTTTTTTCCCCATTACAGATCAGAGTTGGTTCCTTTGTCACACCCAACTCAAGTGTAAACATTGGGACATGATTGAGGAGAACTAACCATTCAAGCAGACCGGATTTGTTAAATCAAAAGAAAAAAAAGAAAAAAAAAGGGCCATAGTAACTATACAGCTTAAGTATCCATCTAAATGCAGATGAGCTTATGATGGAGATGTGTTCTCTCTACCTATATATTAACACGTGCACGCACATACAAATCAAACGGATCACATTCCACTTATGAATTCAGTGGCATGGCGTCTGTAATTTTAACAGCATCTTTGCTGAATGTAAACATCGGACCAGCTTCACAGACTCTCTTAAAAATTATTCAGTTTGGAAGCTGATCTCCATCCGTAGTCTTTCCCTTGCTCTCCAAAAGAAAACAGCCACAAAAGTTGTGGAACCTTTTTTTTTTTCCTCATCTAGGTTCATAAGGAAGAACCCCCTTCCATGTGTTTCACCTAATGTATTTCCTAGAACAGTGGTGGCGAACCTATGGCACGGGTGCCAGAGGCGGCACTCAGAGCTCTCTCTGTGGGCACGTGTGCCGTCGCCCCAGCCCTAGGCCTTCAGCTGGGTTTTATAAAACTTTTTCACTTTGGCGGACTAGATTCCAATTAATTTACTTTATATGAAATATGATATTTTGTAATGTTATTAAGTTAGGGAGATTTATTTATTTATGAGACTTATATACCGCTTTAAGTGCAAGCACTCTCTAAGCGGTGTACACCAGTAAGCAATGTATATATATATTTACATTGCCCCCAACAATCTGGGTCCTCATTTTACCTACCTCGGAAGGATGGAAGGCTGAGTCAACTTGAGCCGGTGAGATTTGAACCGCTGACCTGCTGAACACAGTCAGCTAAAGTGGCCTGCAGTACTGCACTCTAACTGCTGCGCCACCTCGGCTCATAATGATTGGTTTATTAATTGTGAAAGAAACAGAAGTTGTGAATTATAGATAAAATAAAATAATGGCAAATTGGTAGGATTGTAATGACAAAGAAATTATTTTAATGTTAAATTTAATTATAGTGGTATGGTTGTTAATAGGATAGTATTGGAAGAAGGTTTTTTTTTTCTTTCTTTTTCTCTTTCTGTTTTTCATACATAATGGAGTTAAAGTACTTCATAATTCGTTTATTGAATGTAATTATATTTGTTTGAGGTTTATTGGAGTTTAAAAGTTTTTCCTTTTAAGTTCTAGTTAACCCTGTATTCAGCTCTGGGAAGAGGGGGGGAAGGTTTCGGGGGGGTTGGGAGGGATTGGGGAAGGGGTTTTTTAATTGTAAAATTGTAAAAATTTATAATAAAATCAAATAAAACTTTTTCACTTTAGGCCTCCACTGCCGTGTACAAAAAAAAAAAAAAAAGGTTCAGTCAATTTCAACTTGTCGCGGGAAAAAAAAGATCTTGCAAAGTTGGAATTGATTGATTGAACTTTTTAGTCCCACCCAGTCTGCCGTTACCACTGCAGCCATGCCCACCCAATGGGCCATGCCCTCCCAATGGGCCACACCCACCCAGCACCCGACGATGCATAAGTGGGTTTTGGGATGCAGTTTGGGCACTCGGTCTCTAAAAGGTTCGCCATCACTGTCCTAGGTCAGGGGTAGGCAACCTCGGCTCTTTTATGACTCGTGGACTTCAACTCCCAGAATTCCTGAGTCAGGAATCCTCCAAGGTCCCTTCCATCTTTATTACTGTTATTATTAGAACTCTGAAGATCACATCTGACCAGCTTCCGTTTCCTCCAAACACAGCCCCTTGCCAGCCACCCCAGCAAATTACATTGGCACTTTTGTTTTTGTTTTGTCAATCAAAAACAGTGGTTCTCAACCTGTGGGTCAGGACCCCATTTGGGGTCGAACAACCATTTCATGGGGGTTGCCAAACAACGCAGTCCGCCATTTTCCCCCCCTTTTCCTTAGCTGTGCTACTCCCTTTTATTCTATTGGCTTTTGAAAGCCAATAGAATAGGCTCTCTTGAATAGAGTCTAATTCCATTGGCTTTCAAAAGCCAATAGGAATTGTCCAGGCTGTCTCTGCCCTGCTGAGCCCGCCAAAAGTCCCATTCTGCAAACGGTGCTGCACCAGTTGAGCAGTCCTCGACTTACGACCGGTTGACTAGTCCTCGACTCACGACCGGTTGGGGGGGGTCGCGGCATTAAAAAGGTTGAGAACCACTGATCAAAAAGAAACAAACAAACCCACTTGACTTACACATCAGTTTCATCCCAGACAATGCAGGTTTGGTTTGTGGTTCCCTGTTTGGAGAGAAAAGGAGACAAAAAAAAAAAAATTAATAATAATCAGTGCGCAATTTCCCAGAGAGATGCTCATACCAATGAGAAACAATGCATATCCTCCATCCATGTTTGTGGATGTGTGTGTCTCCTCATAAAAAAACAACCCTACATTTTGACATCTCCTTCTGATTAAATTCAAATGACAGGGCAGGATCTGTCAGCTTCCACACTAGGGGAAACACAGTTAGGAGTTCCTTCTAGGTTGTCAGCAGACAAGCTTGCATCCTCTGCTCAAATGAAAAATAGACATTATTTGTGGATTCTAGGCCACCATAAAGACTGTGGCTTCCTCTTGCTTTTAAAAAGTTACCTATCCAGGAGAGGCAAATGGAAAATCTGCAGTAGGTGTTTATCTGAGATCAGCACTATTGTAGAGAGACCTGGGAAGCCATAGAAGACAATATTTGTAGCAGCTCATGGTTCAGCTCCTTTCTGATCTCTGAGCTTGGTTATTTCTTTGCAGTTGTTTTGTGACCCAACTAGGTAACATCCTCATTGCTAGTAGGGAGTGAGGTTTGCAGAGATGAGAAGGAGGAGGAGGAGGAGAAGGAGAAGGAGAAAAGGAAAAGGAGAAGAGGAGAAGGAGAAGGAAGAGAAGGAGGAGGAGGAGGAGGAGAAGGAGAAGGAGAAGAAAGAAGAGGATAAGGAGGAGCAGGAGGAGGAGGAGAAGGAGAAGGAGGAGGAGGAGGAGGAAAAGGAGAAGGAGAAGGAGGAGGAGGAGGAGAAGGAAGAAGAGGAGAAGGAGGAGCAGGAGAAGGAAGAGAAGGAGGAGGAGGAGGAGGAGAAGGAGAAGGAGAAGAAAGAAGAGGATAAGGAGGAGCAGGAGGAGGAGGAGAAGGAGAAGGAGGAGGAGGAGGAGGAAAAGGAGAAGGAGAAGGAGGAGGAGGAAAAGGAGAAGGAGAAGAAGGAGAAGGAGGAAAACTGTGGGATCCATTGTACTCTCTGAGTTTGGTTGTTTTCTTGCAGACATTTCAGTACCCAACTAGGTTATATCATCAATGCCAGAAGGGACTGGGGCTTGCAGAAAGGAGGAGAAGAAGAAGGAGAAGTGTGAGTTTCTTGCTGCTTTCTGAGCTTGGTTGTTTTCTTGTAGATATTTCATTCACCCAACTAAGTAGCATCATCAGAGCTAGAAGGGAACGGGTTTGTGAGGAGGAGGAAGAAGAGGAGGAGAGCAGGAGGGGGGCTGTGGGTCTTTGATACTCTCTGAGCTTGCTGGTTTTCTTGCACACATTTCATTTTGCAAAAGAGTGGGGTTTGTGGGGGGGAGGAGGAGGAGGAGGAGGGCTGTGGCTGTTTGGTACTCTCTGAGCTTGGTGGTTTTCTTACACACATTTCATTCACCAATTAGGTAGCATCATCTGTGCACTTTCCGTAGTCCACATAGCTGGATAATGAAACGTCTGCAAGAAAACAACCCAGCTCAGAGAGCACCAAGGACCCCATAGTAGTTCTCCTCTTCTTCTTCTTCTTCTTCTTCCTCCTCCTCCTCCTCCTCCTCCTCATTTTGCAAACTGCACTCCCTTCTAGCGCTGATATTGTTATCTAGTTGGGTCATGAAACGTCTGCAAGAAAACCACCAAGCTCAGAGAGCACCCAGGACCCCACAGTAGTCTTCTTCTTCTTCCTCCTCCTCCTCCTCCCCCCACCCCCCCTTCCCACAAACCCCATTCCCTTCTAGCACTGATGGTGTTACCTAGTTTGGATAATGAAACGTCTGCAAGAAAACAAGCAAGCTCAGAGAGCTCCCAGAACCCTAGAGCTGGGAAGTCTGAGCCAATTTGTTCCCTTTCTTGTCACGTTTCTTTCTCCTGTGGCCTCGGGTGGGGTGGGGGCACTGAAAAGAAGCACTGAAGGAAGTTCTCAAGAAGGTCCTGTAGAGATGAAAGACGTTGTCTCTGTGCCCACAGTAGAAAACATAGACTTTAACCTTCAGCTAAGGTTGATGCAGAGATGAAAACAAAGACCCTCAAACTGGAAAGATGATCCATACTCTTTTCTTGGACACGCTCAGAAAGTGCCTGGTTGACCACTGCTTCTTCAAGACTAGTGTTTGAATCCTCCATATAGCCCTGCGTGGTCCCCACTCAAGTGCTAACCAGGAATATCTCTACATACCGTAGTGGCCAAAATTCTGGAAACCTTTTGGGAAAAGTATATTTTTGAGGTTTGATGGCTAATAACACCACTTTTTTGGAGTAGTACCATAAAATTATATATCAATGGAAAGATAATTTAATCAAGAATGTAATGCAACAAAGTTTGTTCAATTATCTGTACTGTATTCTATGAAAAGGTATAGCCAAATAACCAGAAAAAGGAAGCACAACTTGCTTAGGTTGATCTCAGGTAGCTTTCCTTCCTCTGATTGTAGCCAATGAGCGTGAGTGTTTAGAGAGCCAATCGGGTGTCATCTTGTTTTGGCAATGAGCCAATCAGATCACAGTAGGATCCAGTTATTGATGTTATGGATTGAA
The DNA here is from genome assembly GCF_016545835.1 of Crotalus tigris. NCBI lineage: Eukaryota > Metazoa > Chordata > Lepidosauria > Squamata > Viperidae > Crotalus > Crotalus tigris. The sequence goes on from NW_024097244.1 coordinate 480,781, forward strand.
GCTGAGAGGAGGACATTGGTCAGTATGTTATGTGATCGCTATCAAGTTGGTTGGGGTTTTTTTGTGTTCTTTCGTTTAGCGAGCTTGCAAAACGTAATAAAATTAAAATAATGGTGCAAAGAGTTGACTGGTTGCCCAGAAACCAATGTAAAATGGTATTATTGAGTGAACAAGGCTACAGTTATAAAGAAATTAGAAGAAAAATGGGTGGAAACTTAACCAAAGGTGGCATTTCTAGCGTACACGTTTCCCAAAAGGTTTCTACAATTTTGGACACTACTGTAGCTTCCAAGATCAGCCTAAGTCAACTGAATGCTGCTATTGATGTTCATTGCATTAAAACCATTCCACAAAATTAATTTTTATTTTCTTCTTGACTTACCACGGAAGTCACAGAATGACAAGATATCATAATTGCATAAACAATCTTTGTGTTCAGCAAAATTTTCAACCGAGAGAAATTTTTTTGTTTCAGTTCTAAGTTCTATTCCTACTCAAAATCCCTCCCATCTAAGGGAATCTAAGTCAGGAACGACTTACGTTATACAAATGGGAGAATTCAATTTCCATCAGGGCAACAAGGGATTGAGGTTCTGGCTTCACCGTCACAGAGATGATGCGTGAATTGAGTACTGTGGCATTCCTAGAAGGAAGGGAGAAAATAGATAAATAATGAAAGATGGAAGGGTCAAGAGAAGAATAGTTCTTTTAGTGATTCCTTCAAAGAATTTAGAGCTCCCTTTCCCACATAATGGACAGAAGTCAACTGGAAAGAAGGACTAGGGCAGGGGTAGGCAACCTTGGCTCTTTTATGACTTGTGGACTTCAACTCCCAGAATTCCTGAGCCAGCACGGCTCAGCTTGGAAACCTCTCCCTTTCCCCTCAGCATGGCTGGCTCAGGAATTCTGGGAGTTGAAGTCCACGAGTCATAAAAGAGCTGAGGTGGCCTACCTCTGGCCTAGGCCTAGGCCGCTTTATGACTCGTGGACTTCAATTCCCAGAATTCCTGAACCAGCATGGCTCAGCTTGGAAACATCTCCTTTCCCCTCAGCATGGCTGGCTTAGGAATTCTGGGAGTTGAAGTCCACGAGTCATAAAAGAGCCAAGGTTGCCTACCTCTGGCCTAGGCCGCTTTATGACTCGTGGACTTCAATTCCCAGAATTCCTGAGCCAGCACGGGGAACTATGATCCCTTCACAACACGTGGACTTCAACTCCCAGAATTCCTGAGCCAGCATGGGGGAACAGTGGCCCCTTCACGACTTGTGGACTTCAACTCCCAGAATTCCTGAGCCAGCATGGCTCAGCTTGGAAACCTCTCCCTTTTCCCTCAGCTTGGCCGGCTTAGGAATTCTGGGGGTTGAAGTCCACGAGTCATAAAAGAGCCAAGGTTGCCTACCCTTGGACTAGGGGGTGATAGTGTTTCAATGTGCAAGAGGTGTCACAAAGAAAATGGGGTCAACCCATTTTCCAAACCACCTGAGGGCAGGAAAAGAAGCAATGGATGGAAACCATTGCTCCAGAATGGTGTAAGGTCCTCTGTTTGAGCAGGAGGTTGGACTAGAAGACCTCCAATGTCCCCTTCCAACTCTGTTATTTTGTTATTCACATTCATAAACTCATCAAGGAGAGAAGCAGCCTAGAACTGAGGAGAAATTTCCTGACAGGGAGAACAATTAATCAGTGGAAAGACTTGCCTCCAGATGTTGTGGGTACTCCATCACTAGAGGCTTTTAAGAACAGATACTCAAGTAGGAAACCCTATACCATTTCAGACAAATCATTGTCCAGTCTCGTCTTAAAAAGTTCCAGAGTTGGAGCATTCACTGATTCTGGAGGCAGGTTGTCCCACTGGTTAATTGTTCTCACTGTCAGGAAGTTTCTCCTTAGTTCCAGGTTGCTTCTCTCCTTGGTGAGTTTCCATCCGTTGCTTCTTGTCCTGCCTTCAGATGCTTTGGAGAGTAGCTTGTCTCCCTCTTCTTTGGGGCAGCCCCTGAGATACTGGAAGACTGCTATCATGTCCCCCCTCGTCCTTCTCTCCATTAGACTAGACATTCCCAATTCCAGCAACCGTTCCTTGTATGTTTTAGCCTCCAGTCCCCTAATCATCTTTGTTGCTCTTCTTTGCACTCTTCTAGAGTCTCAACAATGTTTTATATCGTGGTGACAAAAACTGGATATTTTGGAATATGTTTACTGTTACTGGAATGTATTACAGTTACTAAAAAATGGATCAAAATGCTATCATAATGTGCTGTTTACAATTTCCCCAATTGTGTGCTGATTTTTAAACTATGCCTGCACATGCTGGGCAAAAGTAGATAAAGAATGTGCATTTTATTATTATTATTTTAATACCATCACTCTCATTTAATACCATTCTTATCATTAATGTATGATCATCACTCTGCAGCTCTCTCGGAGGCCATTAAGAAGAAAGATTCACACTTATGAAATGCCTTATAAATTGGATTTCTGAGACTCCCTCGTGGCTAGCTTTTAAGAAATCCTTAAAGATCACAATTAGTAACCTGAAATCACATTCTGTGCTGGTTATCAGGATTTTTTTTTTAAAAAAAATCATTTTTAAAGAGGGAAAAAATAAAATTAAAAATAAAGCAAAGTATAGTATCAGTAAATCGGTAAAGACTTTGTACAGAAAATGTTCAGTCTGTTGTTGGTGAAAAATTAATCATAAAAATACATCCTTTTTAAGAGTAAAGGAAAGGGACTATAGTGGTTTTATGGAAAGGAGGAGGAGGAGGAGGAGGACGACTGTGGGGTCCTTGGTGCTCTCTGAGCTTTGCTTCCAAATACTTCATTACCCAACTAGGTAAGGTCATCAGTACTAGAAGGAAATGGAGTCTGTAGAGAGGAGGAGGAGGAGGAGGAGGAGGAGGAGGAGGAGGAGGAGGAGGAGGAAGAGAAGAGAAGGAGGAGAAGGAGAAGGAGAAGGAGAAGGAAGAAGGAAGAAGGAAGAAGAAGAAGAAGAAGAAGAAGAAGAAGAAGAAGAAGAAGAAGAAGAAGAAGAAGAAGAAGAAGAAGAAGAAGAAGAAGGGTTGTGTAATGATGGGGAATTTTAACTGGAGACTCTTAACTTTTAACACTACTACCATCCTCATCTTCATTATTAATTTTAATGCTGCAGGTTGCCTTGATGGGATAGCTGTCAGCCAAAGCAACTTCGGGATTATGTAACCGAAGAAAGACACTAAAATTCTAGGCACGTCCCATAAAAAAAATAATGTTTGGTGGAGACAGCTTGGTCGAGGTCTGCAGATGCCTGCCTCAGAAATGAAGGTCTGATCACGTTGTGTGTTCCTTCTTGACCAAAAACGGGGACAAACCAGTGTGGTGGCACTCAGCTGGAGCTGGCTCTTGTGGAGTTTTATGCTCCAAAGTTCTCCATCTCAGCTTGTCTCCAGTGTAGCTCATCCAGCGACACGCCAAGAATGTCATTTTGTCCCTCACCCTTGTTGGCGTTTTGCTTCACTCCGTTGTTTTTCCAGACCATCAGCTGCCCACGCCATGTACCCAAAGTGTGTTCATTTCCGCTGGATTATGATGGTCATCTCCCAGGACCAGACAGCCTGGATTGGCTCAGAACTGAACAACTTGTTCTTCTTGCAGTCCATGGGACTAGGTAGCCCTCAACATACAAGCGCAGCTGTGCCCAAAATTGATAAGCGAGGCATTTTTGAAGAGAGTTTTGCCACATTTTATGACCTTTCTTGTCACAACTATTAAGTGTAGTTGTTAATTTAGTAACAAGGTTGTTTTGAGTGAATCTGGCTTCCCCATGGTGACATGACACTTAGAATACTGTGTCTAGTTCTGGTCACCATGATACAAAAAAGTTGTGGAGACCCTGAAAAGTGTGTAGAGAAGCCCAACAAAGATGATAAAGGGTCAGGACACTAAATAATATGGTGATAAGTTGTGGGATCCTGAAGTTGAAACTCAAATAATTTGGCCACCTAATGAGAAGGAAGGACTCACTGGAAAAGGGCCTAATGCTGGGAAAGATGGAGGGCAATAGAAGAAGGGGACGACAAAGAAGGAGGTGGCTGGATGGAGTCACTGAAGCAGTAGGTGTGAACTTAAATGGACTCCAGAAGATGGTAGAGGACAAGAAGACCTGGAGGAACATTCTCCATGGGGTCGCGATGGGTCGGACACAACTTCGCAATTAACAACAACAACAACAAAGTTGTGGGAGGCTATGGTATATCTAGGGCAGACATGTCAAACTTGCGATGTCATGTGATGTCGCGCAACATATCGGAGCTTTTTCTCCATTGCCAGCAATGGGGTGGGCAGAGTTTCCTGGTGTCATGTCTGGCCCGTGGGGCGATGATTTGACACCCCTGATCTAGGGTATCAAAGGGAATCATAAGGAGGGAAATAATAATAAGAAAAAAATGGCTTTGGAAGAATATCTGAAGAACAATGATGAAGATGCACTGAAATTAGTATATCAAGGAGGCTTACTGATTACTGGAGAGACCAAACTGGCCTACAAGAAAGACCAAATGAAGAACAAAATAGAGGCATGGGAAAACAAAGCACTACATGGCCAATATATTAAAAAAAATAGCTGGGAAAGCAGATATTAACAAGACCTGGCAATGGCTAAGAGCAGGAAAATTGAAGAAAGAGACTGAGGGACTAATTCTGGCTGCACAAGACCAAGCCTTAAGGACAAATGCATATAAAGTCAAAATTAAGAAGACAGCAACAGACAGTAAGTGCCGCCTATGCAAAGAAGCTGAAGAAACAGTGGACCACCTGGTAAGCTGTTGCAAGAAGATTGCACAGACTGACTACAAGCAGCGGCATGACAAAGTAGGAACAATGGTGCATTGGAAGATCTGCAAAAAATATCATTTGCCTGTAAGCAAAAACTGGTGGGATCATAAAATAGAGAAAGTCATAGAAAATGATAAAATTAAACTGCTCTGGGACTTCAGAATTCAAACAGACAAGCACCTGCAACATAACACCCCAGACTTAACAATTGTCGATAAGAAAGACAAAAAAGTCTGGATAGTGGACGTGGCAGTGCCTGGAGACGGCAGAATAGATGAGAAAGAACTGGACAAGATAACAAAATACAAAGACCTACAAATAGAAATAGAAAGACTGTGGCAAAAGCAAGCAAGGGTAGTACCAATAGTCATAGGCTCCTTGGGTGCAATCCCAAAACAACTGGAACACCACTTGAACACCATTGGCATTGACAAATTCGCTATTAGTCAATTGCAAAAGGCAGCCTTACTAGGAACTGCTTCCATCCTACCCTGTAATACCATCAAACATCCACATCTGCCTACCCCAGGTCCTGGGTAAGGACTTGATAGGTAGACAAAATGCCAAATCCAGTCTGAACATCTGGCTGACTGTGCAATGATCCATAATAATAATAATAATAAAGTTGGGAGGGACCTTGGAAGTCATCTAGTCCAGCCCCCTGCTCAGTCAGGTAACCCTATACCATTTCAGATAAATGGCTGTCCAGTCTCTTCTTAAAAAGTTCCAGTGTTGGAGCATTCACAACTTCTGGAGGCAGGTGGTTCCACTGGTTAATTGTCCTAACTGTCAGGAAGTTTCTCCTTAGTTCTAGGTTGCTTCTCTCCTTGATTAGTTTCCATTTGTTGCTTCTTGTCCTGCCTTCAGGCACTTTGGAGAACAGCTTGACTCCCTCTTCTTTGGGGCAGCCCCTGAGATATTGGAAGACTGCTATCCTGTCCCCCCTCGTCCTTCTCTTCGTTAAACTAGACATATCCAATTCCAGCAACTGTTCCTTATGTGTTTTAGCCTCCAGTTCCCTGATCATCTCTGTTGCTCTTCTCTATACTCTTTCTAGAGTAGTTTTGTACTTGAGGGGCTGTCACCAAGAAGAATGGATTGACCTATTCTCTAGGGCACCTGATGGGAGGACAGGAAGTAATGGGTGGAAACTTGTTAAAATGAGATCCAATGTAGATGTAAGGAGAAATTTTCTGCCAGTGGCTTTATATCCTCATTTCATTGCAGAAATCACATGATCTTGATTCTCTCCCTCTGTTAGTGCAGCCTAGGACTTCTTGATGATTGTCCAACTTCATCACTGTCTTCTCCCTAAGATTAATTTCTTCTTTGCTGGTCTTGCACACTGACCTTCTTTATTTCTTCTCAAAGCTAAGAAAAGAAAGCTATCTTCTAGGATCCTTTGGGGGCCATCAACCATACACTAAATTCACTGCGCATGCAGGTTGAAAAACCAGGAACTGTTGAGTAAAATCCCCATGTCTATAAACAACTCCACATGTCGATTGGAGTCCTGGAATTTACAATTGCTCTGTAGTGGTTCTTTTTTTTTTTATCAATCTCTACTTTTCAGCTGAGAGGTGGACACCAAGGTAGTTAATGGATTTGTAGTGAGAATCAAACCAGGGATTTCAGCAACAATTCTGTTGCATTCTCATGATACCTGCATACAATAATCTCCTACGGAAGTCTGCAAAAATAGAGGCAGCTGTAGTTGTTATTGGGCTGGGATCTGCACATCCCTTTGGGAGCACTGGATGGGCTTTTTAGGAGGCGCTGTGGATTCCCTGCTCTGACTGAAAAAGCAAGTTTTCCAACTCTCTGCTGTGGAATGAGGTTTTAGATCTCTCTGAAGGCCATTTTGGATCTATAGGCTCAGTACATCTGAGTCAGCAAGTCATTGCTGAACAGCTACTGCAGTGCAGTGAAGTATGATGTGCAATGAAGAAATAGCAAATAGTGTGTGGAAGTTTCCTCCATTAATTTTCCACAGAGATGTCCTCTCTGGCTGATGTCCTGATGAAGTGGTTCAAAAATGCATCCAGAAAGACCAAAAAAAAAATAAAAAAAAAAATGAGAAGGACATTCATGAAAGTTTTTCTCAAACCTAATGACTTTAAGATGAGTTGAAGTCCACCCATCTTAGAGTCATCAAGGTTGAGAAACCATTGTTCTGCGGGGAAGTAGATAATCGACATCTTATTCAAAGCTGCCAGCGATTCTTCTATGTTGGCAGTTTAGAAGATAATATGAGCTTTTCTTGATTAGGTCCAAATCCCAATAAATTAAATACTCTGCAGTAGACAACAAAAGGCATCTGAGAAGCTCCTCAACAAGGAGAAGAAAGTGAGATCCATCTCACATTGCTTTCTAGAATCAGCTAGGGTTGTCTACAGGGCATAGTCAAAAAACAAGAAGCAAAATAGCACCACAATGGCGTGGTCAATGTCTACCTGTTCTTTATGTGCGATTGCAAACTCAATTTTTTCGCAATAACAAAACTGTTCAGTTTTCTAAATGCAGCTTCCTCTAGATTTAGAGAAGACGCTGATTCATTGGTTTCCTTATTTTCAATTCTCTTCTAATGATTTTAAGACTAGGGCTGGTTTTTCTTGCAACCACCACACATAAATTGTTTTTTTTCCCCCTTGTCTTCTCCTCCCTGATGCCACCATTTTTAATGGCTCCTATTTTGGGATGAGGCTCATGTGTTGAGTCCCATTTGTTGATCCATCAGATGCCTCCTTACCTACTCAAGGGAAGGGAAAATTTTAGAAGCATTTAGCTCTGGTCTTGACTCATAACAGTCTCACCTTGATGTTGTGGTCCTTAAAAAGAGATAGGGAAGAATTTGGACACACTTTCAAGAGTTTGTTAAAGGTAAAGGTTTGCCCTGTCCAGGATCACAATCAGAACAGAGCTAGAAGGGACCTTGGTGGTCTTCTAGTCCAGCCCCCTACTAAAGCAGGAGATCCTATACCATTTCACTGATGGGACGATACTCATGTGTTGAGCCCAATTTGTTGATCCATCAGATGCCTTCTTACCTACTTAAGGGAAGGGAAAAATTTAGAAGAATTGAGCTCTGTGTCCTGTCAAAAACACGAGAGAGAGAGAGAGAGAGAGAGAGAGAGAGAGAGAGAGAGAGAGAGAGAGAGAGAGAGACTCAGACCATGATGAGAGAGAGAGAGAGAGAGAGAGAGAGAGAGAGAGAGCGAGAGAGAGAGAGAGAGAGAGAGAGAGAGAGAGAGAGAGAGAGAGAGAGAGAGAGAGAGACTCATACCAGTCTCACCATGATGTTGTGGTCCTTAAAAAGAGGTAGGGAAGAATTTAGACAAGTCCAGTCCTGTTCAATGGCTGTGAAAGGTGCACCATAAGAAAGGCTGAGCACCAAAGAATTGAGGGCTTTGAACTATGGTGCTGGAGAAGACTCCTGTGAGTCCCCTGGACTGCAAAGCGATCAAACCAGTCAGTCCTAGAGGAGATCAACCATGACTGCTCTTTAGAAGGCCAGATCCTGAAGCTGAAACTCAAGTACTTTGGCCACCTAATGAGAAGGAAGGACTCCCTGGAGAAGAGCCTAATGCTGGGAAAGATGGAGGGCAATAGAAGAAAGGGACGACAGAGAATGAGGTGGCTGGATGGAGTCACTGAAGCAGTAGGCGTGAGCTTAAATGGACTCCAGAAGATGGTAGAGGAGAGGAAGGCCTGGAGGAATGTTGTCCATGGGGTCGCGATGGGTTGGACACGACTTGGCAACTAACAACAACAACAAGTCCTGTCCAACTCTAGGTAGAGGGCCACATCTCCATTTTCTAGCCGAGAAAGCCAAGAGGCTTCCATGGTCATGTGGCCATCATGATTATATGCCAAAGGCACACGGAATACTGTTACCTTCCCACTGAAGCGGTACCTATTTATCTACTCGCATTTGCATACTTTCGAAATGCGAAGCTGAGGTGCAGGAGCTGGGACAAGGAGCGGGAGCTCACCCTGTCGCCAGACGCTTGGGTCTCAAACACAGGCTGTCAGCTTTCCAGCTGAAAAGCTCAGGGTCTTTAACCACTAAGCCATTACACCCCTTTAAAAAAAGTTAGGGAAGGATTTGGCCAGACTTTCAAGAGTTTGTTAATAGACCCTAAAACAATCGAGTCGGCTGGGATATTGAATTTAGTAGCAGAGTAAAATGTACAACTGGCCAAAACACACAGTTGTAGTTGATTAGTGAGGGAGTGCTGACTCATGCATGAGGTAATCTATGCTCTGATTGGTTGGTATAAGTATAAAGGGGGTGTTTCCCTTTTTTCCCGCCTTTTTCTTCTGAGTGTTCTGTGTACCATTTTAGATTTACCTCATGATGTTCCTGTGTTCCTGATTCTCTTCTGTTCTTCCTTTTCCGGATTTAAATGTTAAATATACTTATATTGATATAAAAGGCTACATGTTTGTGTCAGGGTCTCCGAATGCTGCGCAATCCCTTGACAAATTGTCTGATTTTTGACTTCGCTAGCCCAGAAGGCCAGGTTTAATTCTTCTGTTAGCTACAGCCCATATGCCAAAACTCTGCTCAGGAGATCAAATATGCAAGATCAAAGTCACTGTGGCTAGTTCTCATTGAGGATATTCCAAACATAGCAATGGACCATTTCCATCACCTCTCTCCAACTTCATGGATGTTTTATATATATATATCTCCACTTTACCTCTGAAGGCCCAGGATCCCGGCCAAGTTGCGATAAATCACCGTGCCCACCACAAAAACGGAGGAGTCATCAGTGTCTGTGAAGAAGCAAGCAAGAGAAGTGAGAAGAGAAGTGGAACAAAAGAATCACAACAGCAAGTACCAAGAAAAAAGGAGAGGTGGATTTATTTAATAGAATAACAAAGTTGGAAGGGATTTTGGAGGTCTTCTAGTCCAACCCCCTACTCAAGCAGGAGACCCTCTAAAATTTCAGACAAATGGCTGTCCAGTCTCTTCTGGAAAATCTCCAGTGCTGGAGTACCCACAAGTTCTGGTGGCAAGGCATTCCACTGGTTAATTGTTCTCAGTGTCAGGAAATTTCTCCTTAGTTCCAGGCTGCTTCTCTCCTTGATTAGTTTCCATCTGTTGCTTCTTGTCTTGCCTTCTGGTGCTTTGGGAAGTAGGCTGACCCCATCTTCTTTGTAGTAATCCCTCAACTACTGGAACACTGCTATCACCCCTTGTCCTCCATTTGTACAGCCATCCAGCTCAAAACAGTGATTACGGGCAACAAATGATCATCAAAACAATTAAGAGTTAAGACAATGAAAAAGAGAAATAAAATACAATTAGCAACCCAGAGATAATTGCAATTCATTGGACCCACAGGACAAATATGCTTCCCTGATGGTTGCAGATACAAATCCTGCCGCAACGTACAGTGTTGCCAGATATTGCACAACAAGGATCAAAATCGATCAGATGATGACCTGCACCTCAAACCAGCCTTAATGAGTACAGGGAGTCCTCGACTTACAATAGTCCATTTAGTGACCATTCAAAGTTACAACGGCACCTAAAAAAGTGATTTAGGATTATTTTTCATGCTTACAACCATTGCAGCATCACCACAGACACATCCAATCTGGAAACAAGGAGGAATTTCCTGACAGCGAGAACGATTAATCAACGGAACAGCCTACTTCCTGGAGTTGTGGGTGCTCCATTGCTGATGATGTTCGAGAAAAGATTGGACACCCATTGGACAAGCCTTGGCTAGGGGGTTGGACTAGAAGACCTCAAGCTCCCTCCCAGCCCTATGATTCTAAAATGGTCCCCCCCAAACCCCATAAAGGGCTTCACAGGTGACATAGTCCATGCTTCATGTATCCTACACTATCAACTTTATCCAGACATGACGCTTGTAGGAAAAGGGGATTAAGGAAGTTGAATTTGAATTTGCACAGACTGTCATCCACTGACTTCTTGGCCAGCTTGCGGGTGAGGTGTCCATTATAAACGGATTCTTCTGCGTATAAGAGTCATCTAAACACCAGCTCCAATCCACAAAACAAGAATAAAGTGGTTGGCTTTAGCTTTAATGCAATTTGATCTGGAGTTGCTTTTTTGTGTGTTGTTTTGGGACGCAAGAAAGCTGCCTCCATGCAACCTTTGTAATTGAGGGTACTTAAGTCTTTTTTCAATTAGCAATCCTCAACCATCCAGCCTGCCTGCGTCTGATCATCTATTCCCATTGTACCACTGCTGCTCCAATTAAGTGCCTCTTCAATTTAATGTTTTCCTTAAAAAAAGAAAGAAAGAAAGAAACACACTGGCTGCAGCACAATTAGGTTGCCCTGCGCAGATTTGCTAAACCTGTGCCGTGAAGAGACACCATTAGCCCATGGGACAAATACCGTTCGGAAATAGAAGTTGGGAATGAAATGGAAATCAAGCATATCCGGTAGGCTGTGCTTTGTCAGCAGCTTTTTTTTGGGAGAGAATTGGATGGGATGTCCCAAAGGTGCTTTTTCAAGAGGTCACTGGACTTTATTTTTCCTTGATCTTCATCCGAGAAGCTTCTTCAGTTCTGACTGAATGGTGGAGGATGGAAAGATTTATATTCCTTGTAGTCATCTGGTCATTAGTACTCTCCCTGAGAGTGGTTGAGGCCGCTAGGAGGTTTATCTGTGCCCCCAGGGCAGGGGTGGGATTGAAATATCTGAACAACAGGTTCTCTTATTGGATGCAGGCCTGGGCCTCCGAGGCCTAGGACGAACTTCCGGAAGTGGCATCCACGCATTTCTGGCAGGCTGTTCTAGGCCTGGGAGGCCTCGTCCAGGCATCTGAGGCCTAGAACAGACTTCCGCAGTTGCATCCACGCACTTCTGGCAGGCTGTTCTAGGCCTGGGAGGCCTCCTCCAGGCCTCCGAGGCCTAGAGCGGACTTCCGGAAGTGGCATCCGTGCACTTCCGGCGGGCTGTTCTAGGCCTGGGAGGCGTCCTCCTGGCATCTGAGGCTTAGAACAGACTTCCGCAGTTGCATCCACGCACTTCTGGCGGGCTGTTCTAGTCCTGGGAGGCCTCCTCCAGGCCTCCGAGGCCTAGAGCGGACTTCCGGAAGTGGCATCCATGCACTTCCAGCGGGCTGTTCTAGGCCTGGGAGGCGTCCTCCAGGCATATGAGGCCTAGAACAGACTTCTGAAATTGCCTCCACGCACTTCTGGCAGGCTGTTCTAGGCCTGGGGGGCCTCCTCCAGGCCTCCAAGGCCTAGACTGGACTTCCGGAAGCAGTGTGCATTCAGCCTGTTCTCCGAACTCAGCAAATTTTAGCTACCGGTTCTGCTGAACTGGTGCAAACCGGCTGAATCCCTCCACTGCCCCAGGGTCACCTGAATAGTGCAAATGGGTATGGAACCTTCTTGGGACTACTGAAAAGACCATGTTGTAAACTGGAGAGAGGTGGCGTTGTGTCCCTCGCCCTCTGTTGAGAGAGGGCTGTTCAGTTTTGACCTAGATGGCCTCTTTGACCCCGCTTTCAAACCAGCGGTCCTCTCTGTCCAGAATGTGGACTTTGCTGTCTTCAAAAGACTGGCCTTTGTCTTTCAAATGCAGTTGGACTGGTGAATCTTGTCCTGGTGGGTTTGTTCTCCTATGTCAGTGGTGGCAAACCTATGGCACGCGTGCCAGAGGCGGCACTCGGAGCCTTCTCTGTGAGCACATGCACCGTTGCCCCAGCCCCACCTCCCCCCATGGCCCCCTCCTCACCAGCAGCCCCCCTGGAGGAGAGTCACCCCCGAGTGTGGCCCATGCAGAGCAGCACAGCCAAGGACATGGCAGTTGGGCAATGGGGACAAGACTCTGCCCTCACAGCCTGTCACGTGCAGTTGATGCTGCGGGGCGCGGGCAGAGGGCGTGGCTGCCATGGCACTGCTGGACCACCTGGGCAATCTGCAGCAGGCCGTGGAGGCAGTGGGTGGCCCTTCGGGCGAATGGGGCGGGGTGGAGCAGGGGTGGAGCATGTGGGGTGGGGTGGAGCGGGCAGAGAGGGGAGTAGAGTGGGGGGCGGGGACAGTTTTGGGGCACTCAGTCTCTAAAAGGTTCGCCATCACTGTCCTATGTTGTGCCAGGCGTTTCAATCCTTCTATCCTCCGCCATTCAGTCAGAACTGAAGAAGCTTGTTGGATGAGAAGCGAAATGTCTTCAAAGAAAACCAAAGAAAGCACCTTGAGGACAACCGTTGCCTTGCAGTTGTTCAACCGGTTTGCCAATCTTTAAGGGGTAAGGGGAGGAGAAAGACCCTCACCTTTTCCCCTTTTATCCTCAGGGGCAGTCCTAGGAGACACTTCGAGGTCAGGGTGGTAGTTTTTTTTTTTTCAAGGGTGAATGCTGAGCTTTGAGTGACACCCTTAACAGAATAACAGAGTTGAAAGAGACCTAACAATATTGATTGGTTTATATTATTATGTATATTTTTAATTTGTTTATGTTTATGTTATAAGGGAGTCAAAGTGCGTTATGGACTTGGTTACTTGTATAGTTGGGTAATGTTTTTTTTAGAGTTTGATTTATTTATTTATTTATTTATGAGACTTATATACCGCTTTAAGTGCAAGCACTCTCTAAGCGGTGTACACCAGTAAGCAATGTGTGTGTGTATATATATATATATATATATATATATATATATATATATATATATATATATATATATATATATATATATATATATATATTTACATTGCCCCCAACAATCTGGGTCCTCATTTTACCTACCCCAGAAGGATGGAAGGCTGAGTCAACCTTGAGCCGGTGAGATTTGAACCGCTGACCTGCTGAACACAGTCAGCTCAAGTGGCCTGCAGTACTTGTTTATTTGTAACCCTGTACTCAGCTCTGGGAAGTGGGGAAGGGGGGGTAGGGGTGGGTGGGTCTTGGGATGTATATTGTATAAAACTTTTCAATTAAAAAAAAAAGAAAGGGACCGTGGAGTTTTTCTAGTTCGCCACCCCGCCTCGCTCAAGCAGGAGACCCTATACCAGGGGTTTCAAACTGCCGCCCTGCAGACCGGATGCATCATGGCGAAACTGCCCCCACCCCGTTTCCAGCAATGGAAAAAAAAGTCACAATACGTCGTGACATGTCACGTGACGTTGCGAGTTTCACACCCCTGAAGTGGTATAGGGCACTTCAGACAAATGGCTGTCCAATCTCTTCTTAGAAACCTCCATTGTTGGGGCACTCACAATGTCTAAACCGCTCGCCTCCAGAAATCGTGGGCGCTCCATCACTGGATATTTTCAAGAAGAGACTGGACATTCACCTGTCTGAGATGGTGTAGGTTCTCTTGCTTGAGCAGGGGGCTGGACTAGAAGACCTCCAAGGTCCCTTCTGACTCTATTCTATTCTATTCTATTCTATTCTATTCTATTCTATACTATTCTATTCTAATTCTAATTCTACTCTACTCTACTCTTCTCTACACTGCACTCTACTCTATTCTACTCCCTACTCCACTCCACTCCACTCCACTCCATTCCATTCCATTCCACTCCACTCCACTCCACTCTACTCTACTCTACTCTACTCTACTCTACTCTACTACCCACTCCACTCCACTCCATTCCATTCCATTCCATTCCATTCCATTCTATTATTCTATTCTATTCTATTCTATTCTATTCTATTCTACTCTACTCTACTCTACTCTACTCTACTCTACTCTACACTCTACTCTACTCTACTCTACTCTACTCTATACTCTACTCTACTCCCCACTCCACTCCACTCCACTCCACTCCACTCCATTCCATTCCACTCCATTCTATTCTGTTCCCTATTCTATTCTATTCTATTCTATTCTATTCTATTCTATTCTATTCTATTCTATTCTATTCTATTCTACTCTACTCTACTCTCTACTCTACTCTACTCCCCACTGCACTCCACTCCACTCCACTCCATTCCATTCTATTCTACTCTACTCTACTCTACTCTACTACCCACTCCACTCCACTCCACTCCATTCCATTCCATTCCATTCCATTCCATTCTATTCTATTCTATTCTATTATTCTATTCTATTCTATTCTATTCTATTTTATTCTATTCTATTCTATTCTATTCTATTCTATTCTACTCTACTCTACACTCTACTCTACTCTACTCTACTCTATACTCTACTCTACTCCCCACTCCACTCCACTCCACTCCACTCCACTCCACTCCATTCCATTCCACTCCATTCTATTCTATTCCCTATTCTATTCTATTCTATTCTATTCTATTCTATTCTATTCTACTCTACTCTACTCTCTACTCTACTCTACTCCCCACTGCACTCCACTCCACTCCACTCCACTCCATTCCATTCTATTCTACTCTACTCTACTCTACTCTACTCTACTCTACTCTACTCTACACTCTACTCCCTACTCCACTCCACTCCACTCCACTCCACTCCACTCCACTCCACTCCACTCCACTCCACTCCACTCCATTCCATTCCATTCCATTCCATTCCATTCCATTCCATTCCATTCCATTCTATTCTATTCTATTCTATTCTATTCTATTCTATTCTATTCTATTCTATTCTATTCTTCTGAAGGCAAATGTTAGGAAGTTTCTCTTTAATTCCAGGTTGCTTCTCTCCTTAATTAGTTTCCATCCATTGTTTCTTTATCAATCCAATATGCTCAGGGATGGATCCTCAGATTATTTTGGGAGCGTGGCAGGATTCACAGATGGCCAGTGGCAAGGAACATGCACCTCCCTGCTCTCTGTTTTGTGGCTTCTCCTGTTGGTTGCGTTCATGTTTGCTGCTGTCTGCCTCAGCCTTCCCATGTGTTCAACTTGCCTCCCCCTCCCCCACCTGTCCACCGACCTAGAAGTCTGCAACAGTGGGCCAAATTTAAATTACATTTAATGTTTTCCTGCAGTTTCCGTAGAAGCAGCTTTATTTCTTCCCACCTAGCAATTTCTCAGGCTGGCCATTAGCATTCATCTGGCACCCATAACCGTGTTACTCTCAATTACTTCTGTGAAAGGGAAGGTCACAAGAGAGGGATGTTGGAGCCTCAGCAGCCTCACTGAGGACCTGACCTCCTATCTATACTTATTTGGAGTAGAGAAGAACTTGGGAAAGGTGTGCTTCCTATCTGAGGTTACAGGTAATTCGGAGAGGATTCCAATAGGGACTCTGTCCATGCACAAGGCTAAACTTTGGATCTTCTTTCCAGGAGAATGGGTTCTCAATTGCCTAAGGGCAGACCTACTGGATTGATTGATCATGTACCGACAGAAGAGAATATTTGTAACCCGGAAGTAAACTGTGGGGTCCTTGGTGCTCTCTGAGCTTGGTTGTTTTCTGGCAGATGTTTCATTACCCAACTAGGTAGCATCATCAGTGCTAAAAGGGAGTGGGATTTGTGAAGAGGAAGAGGAGGAAGAGGAGGAGGAGGAAGATGAGGAGGAGGACGAAGAGAAAGAGGAGAGGAGGAAAAAGAGGAGGAGTAGGAGGATGAGGAGGACTATGGAGTCCTTAATGCTCTCTGAGCTTGGTCGTTTTCTTGCAGATGTTTCATTACCCAACTAGGTAGCATCATCAGTGCTAGAAGGGAGTGGGGTTTGTGGGGAGGAGGAGGAGGAGGAGGAGGAGGAGGAAGAGGAAGAGGAGGAGGAGGAGGAGAAGGAAGAGGAAAAGGAGGAGGAGGAGGAAAAAGAGGAGAGGAGGAGGAGGAGGAGGAGGAGAAGGGAGGAGGAGGAGGACGACGACTATGGAGTCCTTAATGCTTTCTGAGCTTGGTTGTTTTCTTGCAGATGTTTCATTACCCAACTAGGTAGCATCATCAAAGCTAGAAGGGAGCAGAAATTGGGGAGGGGGGGAGGAGAAGGAGGAGGAGGAGAGGGAGGAGGAGGAGGAGGAGGAGAGGGAAGAGGAGGAGGAGGAGGAGGAAAAGGAGGAGGACTGTGGGGTTCTTGGTGCTCTCTAAGCTTTGTTGTTTTCTTGCAGACATTTCATTACCCTAACTAGGTAACATCATCAATGCTATAAGGGAAAGAGATTTGTGGGGGGGGGGGAGGAGGAGGAGGAGGAGGAGGAGGACTGTGCAGTCCCTGATGCTTTCTGAGCTTGGTTATCCCAAACGTGCTTTTCCAAAAGGCAACTGGATTTACTTCGGGGGGTTTTTCCCTCAAAAATGTTTTACTTCTCATCAAAGAAGCTTCTTCACAACTGAAGAAAGTTCCTGGATGAGAAACAAAATATTTCAAGGGAAAAAAACCCAAGAAACCCCAGTTACCTTTTGGACAAGCACCTTTGGGACAACTGTGCCCTGAATAATTGAGAATTTCCATTGACATCCTGAGCTTGGCTGTTTGGTGGAAGGACTTTCCTCCAGAAGTTGCGGGTGCTCCAACATTGGAGGTGTTAAAGAAGAGACTTGACAGCCATTTGTCCAGGATAGTATGGGGTTTCCTACTTGAGCTGGTGGCTGGACTAGAAGACCTCCAAGGTCCCTTCCAATTCTGCTATTCTGTTGTGCTTTGCTATGTAACTCCAAGTTCAGATTGGTGGTCTAAGAACTGAGTTATCCATATATATATTTTCTGAGGTTTTCGTGAGTGTTTGTATGTAGGTCTTTGGTTATTCAAGTTTTCTCCCGCGTAAAATTGGAAGCGTCTTGGTGACGTTTCGACAAAGTCCCATTCACCATCTTCAGGCTGGTGTTTTCGGCTTCGTGCTTCTAGGAGCAATGTGTGATCGTAGTTGTTTCTTCCTTTTAACTGCCAGTGGGGGTATGAACTGATTGGGTGGGAGCTTGGTGTGTTCTGATTGGGTGGAGGTGTGTTCTGATTGGATAGGGGCTTGGCTATGCTCTGATTGGATGGGGGTTGGCTGTGCTCTGATTGGATGGGGGAGAACACTCCCACCCAATTTGTTCATACCCCCACTGGCAGTTAAAAGGAAGAAACAGCTACGATCACACATTGCTCCTAGAAGCACGAAGCCGAAAACACCAGCCTGAAGATGACGAATGGGACTTCGTCAAAACGTCGCCAAGACACTTCCAATTTTACGCGGGAGAAAACCCGAACAACCAAAGACCTAAATATATATATATTAAAGCAGAAATAAAAGGATGTAACAAGGAAGGATGAAAGTTTACAAAGCATGAACAGATTGTATTCCACCAGGAACTTGCACCGTTTATTCTCACCTGCTATTCCTGTGGAGAAGATGCTTTTCGAAATGGTGACCTTGTCTTCTGCATTGTGAGCCCAATCCACCATTCCTCGCCAGCTTTTGACAGGGAAAGTGAGACCTTTAGCTGCCTTAACAGGCAGCTTTTGGATACTGACAACTTGAGTGAAGAGAGGAAGAAAGAAAGAAAGAAAGAAAGAGAAAGAAAGAAAGAAAGAAAGAAAGAAAGAAAGAAAGAAAGAAAGAAAGAAGGAAGGAAGAGAGGAAGGAAGGGGAGATAGAGAGAAAGAAGGGAAGGGAAAGGAACGAGAAAGAGAGAGAGAAAAGGGAAGGGAAGGGAGGGAAAGGAAAGGAAAGAAAAGGAAAGGAGGAGGGAGGGAGGGAGGAGGAAGGAGGGAGGGAGGGAGGAAGAAAGAAAGGAAGGAAGGCGATAGAGAGAAAGAAGGAAAGGAAAGGAAAGGAAAGGAGAAGGGAGGGAGGGAGGGAAGGAGGGAGGAAGGAAAGAAGAAAGGAAGGAGGGAAAGAAAGAAAAAGAAAGAAAGAAAGAAAGAAAGAAAGAAAGAAAGAAAGAAAGAAAGAGGAAGGAAGGAAGGAAGGAAGGAAGGAAGGAAGGAAGGAAGGAAGAGAGAAAGAAGGGAAGGGAAAGGAAAGGAACGAGAAAGAGAGAGAAAGAAGGGAAGGAAAGGAAAGGAAAGGAGAAGGGAGGGAGGGAATGAGGGAGGAAGGAAGGAAGAAAGGAAGGAGGGAAAGAGAAAGAAAGAAAGAAAGAAAGAAAGAAAGAAAGAAAGAAAGAAAGAAAGAAAGAAAGAAAGAAAATTCAAACCCAATTATCATAGCCCATAATGAACAGCTGAAACAATCTGATTTGTCCTAGGCATTGATACACAAAAACTACAACAATTCCACCGTCCAAACATCCCTCAGCAATTAATAATTATGAAGTAGGGACGAATCACCCCAAACCATCCATCCACACCCCAAACGCTGAAAAATATCTAGATGCCCTTGAGTAGCCATTTCCCCGCCCTGCATTTTTCTATACTCCGGTACGACTTTATTCCCTCTCCGCCTGTGGGAATCGCACCATCGCCATTATTGCCTTACGAGGTGCGTTTTAAACCTCGCGTTTTGCGTGCCCATCCGCACCGTTAAATCTTATTACATTGCGTGTGTGTGTGTGAGTGTGTGTGTGTGTAAACCGCCAGGAGAGGCATAAATCAGACCCGCTGGGCATCTCCTTTCCCATAAACCCAAATTGGGTCAACCCCCCCCCCAAACTCATTGTGGTTTGATCTCAGCTCGCTCTCCTTCGGAGAAACTCATCAATCCTGCATCGGAAAGCTCCCTTTGGATGGAGGAAACGGTATCCACCATCCCATTCTTTGGATCCTACCACTTGGAAATCAACGGGGGGGAGGGGGACACTTGGATCGGTCCAACGTACTCACCCAGATTGTCGGTCGCTTGATAAGAGTCTTGAAATTCTTTCATGCGGAAGCCAACCACATCAATGAAGTCTTCCAGAAGGCGGAAAAGTTCTTTGATGTTCGGCCCCATCTGCGAGAACGGAGCAGGACCTCAGTGAGACAGGGCCGGTGGGAACCAGGGACATACAGGTAGTCCTTGACTTACAACTGTTCGTTTAGTGACCGTTCGAAATTACAATGGCACTGGGAAAAGGAACTCGTAACTTAAGTTGCGTTATATGTCCTGTTTTCAACATTCTCCTTTCGACTTTTCCCCCCCCCCCACAAAATTGAAATCGTTTTGATCTGTTAAGATTTTCTCAAAAGGGATGTACGGTTCAACGGGTTTACAGTTAACTACAGGTAGTTTTCAATGTACGACTGGTTGCTTCGGAGTTATAACGGACCTCCCCAGGGATACTTACAACCCAGTTCCAAAGTTTTGATGGCTGCCCCTACCTCTTGACCTTGCAAAAGGGGCCTAGGCCTGGGTTTCTCAACCTTGACCATTTTAAGGCATGTGGACTTCAACTCCCAGAATTCCACAGCCAGCATTGCTGGCTGTGGAATTCTGGGAGTTGAAGTCCACATGCCTTAAAATGGTCAAGGTTGAGAAACACTGGCCTAGGACAACTCACCGTGGCCAACTCACTGCAGGACCGTGAGACAAGAGTTACACGGATATTGAAGAAACGGTGGAATAGATTCATGAAAGAAAGGATGCAAAAGGAAGGACATAATGACATGCGAGTAACAAAACATATTTTTTTAAAAAAATATATTTTAAATAATTAAATGGAATTGTCCCTTTTGTGCCTTTTTTCAAGAGGCAACTGGACTTTGTTTTTCTTTGAAGACATTTCGCGGCTTATCCAAGAAGTTTCTGCAACTCTGAAGAGAAGGGAAGGATTTATACTCCTTGCAGACTTACTTTCTTTCTTTCTTTCTTTCTTTCTTTCTTTCTTTCTTTCTTTCTTTCTTTCTTTCCTTCCTTCCTTCCTTCCTTCCTTCCTTCCTTCCTTCCTTCCTTTCTTTTTCTTTCTTTCTTTCTTTCTTTCTTTCTTTCTTTCTTTCTTTTTCTCTTCTCTTCTTTCCTTTCTTTCTTCCTTTCTTCCTGTCTTTCTCTGTCTCTGTCTTTCTCTCTCCTATCCTTCTTCTTTCCCTCCCATCTTCCTCTTTCCCTTTCATCTTTCTCCCAAAGGTGCTTTTTCAAGTGGCAACTGGACTTTCTTGTTTTTATTTGAAGACGTTTCGCTTCTCCTCCAAGAAGCTTCTTCAGCTCTGACTGGATGGTGGGGAAGGGAAGGATTTATACTCCTTGCAGACAGCTGGTCATTTGCATCCTTTTAGAGCGTCCTTGAGGCCACTTGGAGGTGTGTCTGTGTCCTCAGAGTAACCTGAGGGGTGCAAATCGGTGTGGAGTCTTCTTAGAACTGCTGAAAAGACCGTGTTGTAGACTGGAGATAGATGATGTTGTATCCCTCCCCCTCTGTTGAGGGAGGGCTGTTCAATTTGGAGACAGATGGCCTCTGGGATCCCTCTTTCAAACCAGCGGTCCTCTCTGTCCAAAATGTGGATTTTGCTATCTTCAAAGGACGAGGGGGGACACAATAGCAGCGTTCCAATATCTCAGGGGCTGCCCCAAAGAAGAGGGAGTCAAGCTATTCTCCAAAGCACCAGAAGGCAGGACAAGAAGCAACAGATGGAAACTAACCAAGGAGAGAAGCAACCTGGAACTAAGGAGAAACTTCCTGACAGTGAGAACAATGAACCAGTGGAACAACCTGCCTCCAGAAGCAGTGGGTGCTCCATCACTGGAGGTTTTTAAGAAGAGACTGGACAGCCATTTGTCCGAAATGGTATAGGGTTACCTGCCTGAGCAGGAAATGACCAGCTGTCTGCAAGAAGCATAAATCCTTTTACTCCTCCACCATCCGGTCAGAGCTGAAGAAGCTTCTTGGGTGAGAAGCGAAACGTCTTCAAAGAAAAACAAGAAAGTCCAGTTGCCTGGTGAAGAAGCACCTTTGCAGATATGGAATTAACCCGTTTCCCACTCAGCTCCATCACACTGAACTGTCGGCTCAGGGGAGCTTCCGCTGACCTGATTAAACATGTCGTATTAACTCAGTGGAGGATTTTATCCCACGTCTTTGCCCTAGAGCCCCGCTGGGATGATGCACGCAGAAAAATGCCACTGTGGGCCAGACAAAAACGTTTCCTTAAAAAAAAAAAATGGGATGTGACAGCTTCTTCCTTGCTTGCCGCATCTCGGCGTTGCAGCATTTTGTTGGAAAAATCTGCTAAAAGAGATTTGTCGCTGTGCCATCAAGGTACCTTTGATAATATTGAACTAAGGCTTCCGAGCCTCCCTTTGTCTTCTTGCCTACATGTTTGGCTTTTCAAAAGGCAGCACTTTTTTTTTTTTTTTTTGTATGTCTGGGTTGTTGCTTTTTCTCCTCTTGCATCCGAAAGGAAGCCAAGCAAACGTTTTTTGCACAAAAGCTTAGCTTTTATTTTATTTTTTTCTTTCATTTTTTCTCTGTCTCTCTCTTTGCAGCACAAAGCCAGTTCGATGTAGTGAGGAAAGTCCTAGCACAAAAGCCAGGAGACAGTGAGTTCTAGTTCCACCTTAAGCATGAAAGCTGGCTGGGGGACCTGGGGCCAATCACCAGGAGACTGTGAGTTCTAGTTCCACCTTAGGCATGAAAGCTGGCTGGGGGACCTTGGGCCGATCACCAGGAGACTGTGAGTTCTAGTTCCACCTTAGGCATGAAAGCTGGCTGGGGGACCTGGGGCCGATCACCAGGAGACTGTGAGTTCTAGTTCCACCTTAGGCATGAAAGCTGGCTGGGGGACCTTGGGCCGATCACCAGGAGACTGTGAGTTCTAGTTCCTCCTTAGGCATGAAAGATGACTGGTTGACTTTGGGCCAATCACCAGGAGACTATGAGTTCTAGTTCCACCTTAGGCATGAAAGCTGGCTGGGGGACCTTGGGCCGATCACCAGGAGACTGTGAGTTCTAGTTCCTCCTGAGGCATGAAAGATGGCTGGGGGACTTTGGGCCAGTCACTAGGAGACTGTGAGTTCTAGTCCTGATTTAGACATGAAAACTGGCTGCATGACTTTGGGTCAATCACCAGGAGACTGTGAGTTCTAGTTCCTCCTTAGGCATGAAAGATGGCTGGTTGACTTTGGGCCAATCACTAGGAGACTGTGAGTTCCAGTCCTAATTTAGACAAGAAAACTGTCTGGGGGACCTTGGCCGATCACCAGGAGACTGTGAGTTCTAGTTCCTCCTGAGGCGTGAAAGATGGCTGGGGGACTTTGGGCCACTCACTAGGAGACTGTGAGTTATAGTCCTGATTTAGACAAGAAAACTGTCTGGGGGGCTTTAGGTCAATCACCAGGAGACTGTGAGTTCTAGTTCCACCTTAGGCATGAAAGCTGGCTGGGGGACCTTGGGCCGATCACCAGGAGACTGTGAGTTCTAGTTCTTCCTGAGGCATGAAAGATGGCTGGGGGACTTTGGGCCAGTCACTAGGAGACTGTGAGTTATAGTCCTGATTTAGACAAGAAAACTGTCTGGGGGGCTTTAGGTCAATCACCAGGAGACTGTGAGTTCTAGTTCCACCTTAGGCATGAAAGCTGGCTGGGGGACCTTGGGCCGATCACCAGGAGACTGTGAGTTCTAGTTCCTCCTGAGGCATGAAAGATGGCTGGGGGACTTTGGGCCAGTCACTAGGAGACTGTGAGTTATAGTCCTGATTTAGACAAGAAAACTGTCTGGGGGGCTTTGGGTCAATCACCAGGAGACTGTGAGTTCTAGTTCCACCATAGGCATGAAAGCTGGCTGGGGGACCTTGGGCCGATCACCAGGAGACTGTGAGTTCTAGTTCTTCCTTAGGCATGAAAGATGACTGGTTGACTTTGGGCCAATCACTAGGAGACTGTGAGTTCTAGTCCTGATTTAGACAAGAAAACTGTCTGGGGGACCTTGGGCCAATCACCAGGAGACTGTGAGTTCTAGTCCTGATTTAGACATGAAAACTGGCTGCATGACTTTGGGTCAATCACCAGGAGACTGTGAGTTCTAGTTCCACCTTAGGCATGAAAGCTGGCTGGGGGACTTTGGGCCGGTCACCAGGAGATGGTGAGTTCTAGTCCCATTTTAGGCATGAAAACTGTCTGGGGGACTTTGGGTCAATCGCCAGGAGACTGTGAGTTGTAGTCCTGATTTAGACATGAAAACTGGCTGGATGATTTTGAGCCAACCATAGGGAGACTGTGAGTTCTAGTCCCTTAGACCCTAACTGTTAATGTGGTCACATGATCGTGGTGGGATTGCTCAATCACAGAACTTCAAATCTGGGTTGTAAATACCCCTCAGGTAGATCCATCAAAACTTCCAACAGTCGCTAAGCAAATGTTGTTTTATAGCTTACTATGCAGATAGTCCTCAACTTATGACCACTAAGCAAAGTGGTCATAAGTCCAGACTACCTGTATAATAAACTCTGAGAAAATTGCCATTTTCCCCTCCAAGCAATTTCCAGAAGGTTATAATGGGAAGCTGAAAGATTCACGTACCAGCTGGGCCTCTTCCCACTTGTCTCTGTTGTCTTCGGTCAGGATGTTGCTAATTACCTGGACGAAGTTCTGAGAAGAAAAAAAAACAAAAACAGAAAGCCAATGGATTCCTCCCTGAAATTGACACACCGTCGTTGACATATCCTTTGATCATTCCATTCTAATTGTCCCCATCTTCAAATGGAGAAGCAGAGGAAGACCTTTCTTTCAGAGCCATTCATTAGATCACAGCTTTTCAACCAGTGGTACGGGTACCACCTGTGGTACATTGATACCTGGCAGGTGGTACGCGACCATCCCAGAAAAGTGGTAGCGGGAAAGGGGAATGAGCTGAACCGATGGCAGCACCGCACAAGCCTGAGCGAGAGACGGCTGGAGCTGCAGGGCTGTCAGGACTCAGCGGAAGCGCCAAGATCAGCACCAGGCTCCAAGTGGAGCTCGGCACTGATCCTGGCGCTTCTGCTGAGCACAGAAGAAGCGCCGATCAGCTGGAATGTTGCAGCCTCTCCAGGGTCTTGTGATTTACATTCAGATGCTTGGCCACTGATTCATATTTATGACAGTCACAGTGTCCCAGGGTCATGTGAAGTGGCCAAAACCTGCTGCAACCACCCAGCAGACGGGGGGAATAAAAACCAAACACCCTCACCCCACCCCCGTTGCCAATCCTCAACAGAAATGCTCACAACAATAAAAACCTCAGACAGGAGGAAGAGCACTGCCGGGTGGGCAGGCAGACGTCTTGATCGGCTGTGTCTTGGGGGGCACTTTTTTCAGTGCCATTGTAACTTCGAACAGTCACTAAGCGAACTGTTGTAAGTCGAGGACTACCTGTACTTCATCACCTTTTTCCTTTTTTTTTTTTTGGTCATCAAGTTTTTGACCCCTTGCTAGGTAACTGGTGGTAATCAGATGTTGCCATATCCTAAAAGTGGTACAATGGGTGAAAAGGTTGAAAAGCCCTGCATTAGATAATGATGAAGAAGCCAGGAAGAAAGGGTCTTCATCTCCATCTCTTTAGATTTTTAAGGCATGCGGTCATGGTTTTCCCCACCCTCCCAGGATTGAGAGACAGATGTTATGTGAAGAGGACATTTCAAGGACATTTCTCAGGTTTGCCAAGGTTTTCAACCAGAAGTGATTCATCCATTGGTGGACCTGATCTTCTATTCCATCTGCGCTAGCCATTATGGACACAGGCCAAGAAAAGATGAAGGTACAAAGAATTCATTTCTATGAACTTCTGAGAAGGTACGAAGAATTCATTTCTATGAGTCTTTTTTCCCTGCAACGCATTCAGCATGGGTTTTGAGAAGCAGCACAACAATATTTCTCAACTTTGGCACTTAAATGTAGGTGGACTTAAATGTAGGTGGACTTCAGCTCCCAGAATTCTTAAATGTAGGTGGACTTAACTGTAGGTGGACTTAAATGTAGGTGGACTTAAATGTAGGTGGACTTCAGCTCCCAGAATTCTTAAATGTAGGTGGACTTAAATGTAGGTGGACTTAAATGTAGGTGGACTTAAATGTAGGTGGACTTCAGCTCCCAGAATTCTTAAATGTAGGTGGACTTAAATGTAGGTGGACTTAAATGTAGGTGGACTTAAATGTAGGTGGACTTCAGCTCCCAGAATTCTTAAATGTAGGTGGACTTAAATGTAGGTGGACTTAAATGTAGGTGGACTTAAATGTAGGTGGACTTAAATGTAGGTGGACTTCAGCTCCCAGAATTCTTAAATGTAGGTGGACTTCAGCTCCCAGAATTAAATGTAGGTGGACTTAAATGTAGGTGGACTTAAATGTAGGTGGACTTAAATGTAGGTGGACTTCAGGTTGGGTGGACTAGCGTCTAAATATACCAAGGCAGCATTTGATATTGGAAATTCACTTCTGGAGTGATGGATTATCCTACTGAAATGCTCAAGTATGAAGAACTGCACATCCCAGGATTATTTTCAAACCAGGACATCGTTGATTTCAGCCTCCCAGGTTTTAAAGCTGAGCTGAAACTTCATCAAGAATCATCCCCAGGTGGTTGAAGGCATCGCCATTTTCACCACCATCACCACCAATGACTTTCATTTCCCATAACTGTCTGGTTTGGTACAGCAACGAAACAGGACAGGTATAGACTCCAACAGGTAGTCAAGATTCCAGAAAGAAGAATTACAGCCAGCCTGCCTTCCATTGAGGACCTGTATATTTGAGGACCTGTATATATCTTCCTGGGCTCCAAGATCACCACAGATGGGGACTGCAGCCGAGAAATTAAAAGACGCTTGCTCCCGGGGAGGAAAGCTATGGCAAATCTAGACAGCATACTAAAAAGCAGAGAGGTCACCTTGCCAACAAAAGTACGTACAGTCAAGGCCATGGTTTTCCCAGTTGCAAGATATGGCTGTGAAAGTTGGACCATAAGAAAGGCTGAGCGCCAAAGAATGGAGGCTTTTGAACTCTGGTGCTGGAGAAGACTCCTACGAGTCCCCTGGACTGCAAGGTGATCAAACCGGTCAGTCCTAGAGGAGATCAACCCTGACTGCTCTTTAGAAGGCCAGATCCTGAAGTTGAAACTCAAGTACTTTGGCCACCTAATGAGAAGGAAGGACTCCCTGGAGAAGAGCCTGATGCTGGGAAAGATGGAGGGCAAGAGAAGAAGGGGACGACAGAGAATGAGGTGGCTGGATGGAATCCCTGAAGCAGGAGGCGTGAGCTTCAGTGGACACCAGAAGATGGCGGAGGACAGGAAGGCCTGGAGGAACGTTGTCCACGGGGTCACGATGGGTCGGACATGACTTTGCAACTAACAACAACAACTATTCTGAGGGCCAGAAGGAGGGCTGAAAAAAAAAAAATATCCACAGACCCCTCACATCCTGGACATAAACTGTTTCAACATTTCCCCTCAAGATGGCACTATAGGGCATTGCACGTCAAAACATTTTTCCCTCCTGCCATCACTCTGTGGAACACTTGGTTCTCTCAGTTCTGCCTGAAGTCTATATTAACCCAAGTAGCTACAGCTGTAGTAATACGACTTATCCTTCTTATTATCTTCTTTATTCCCTCTTTTATTTGGGTGAGGAAATAATAACAATCATCATCATCATCAACAACAACAACAACAGCAACATAACACTCCGGACTTAACAATTGTCGATAAGAAAGACAAAAAAGTCTGGATAGTGGACAGGCAGTGCCTGGAGATAGCAGAATAGAAGAGAAAGAGCTGGAGAAGATAACAAAATACAAAGACCTACAAATAGAAATAGAAAGACTGTGGCAAAAGCAAGCAAGGGTAGTACCAATAGTAATAGGCTCCTTGGGTGCAATACCAAAACAACTGGAGCACCACTTGAACACCATTGGCATTGACAAATTAGCTATTAGTCAGTTGCAAAAGGCGGCCTTACTAGGAACTGCTTCCATCCTGCGACGGTATCGGTAATACCATCAAACATCCACATCTGCCTATCCCAGGTCCTGGGTGAGGACTCGATAGGTAGACAAAAATGCCAAATCCAGTCTGAACATCTGGCTGACTGTGCGATGATCCATAACAGTAACAACAACAACAACAACAACAACAACAACAACAACAATAATAATAATAATAATAATAATAATATTGGAAGGGACCGTGGAGGTCATCTAGTCCAACCCCCTGCTCAGGCAGGAAACCCTACACCATTTCAGACAAATGGCTATCTAATCTCTTCTTTAAAAACTTCCAGTGTTGGAGCATTCACTGCTTCTGGAGGCAGGTTGTTCCACTGGTTAATTGTTATAACTATCAGGAAGTTTCTCCTTAGTTCTAGGTTGCTTCTCTCCTTGATGAGTTTCCATCCGTTGCTTCTTGTCCTGCCTTCAGGCACTTTGGCGAATAGCTTGACTCCCTCTTCTTTGGGGCAGCCCCTGAGATACTGGAAGACAACTATCATGTCCTCCTTCGTCCTTCTCTTCATTAAACTAGACATACCCAATTCCAGCAACCGTTCCTTATGTGTTTTAGCCTCCAGTCCCCTGATCATCTTTGTTGCTCTCCTCTATACTCTTTCTAGAGTCTCAACCTCTTTTTTACATTTCGGTGACCAATGATATGATGATGATGATATGATGATGCTTTGCATGTACCATGAGTCCGTCAGTATCCAAGACAAATTCCTTGAGTGTCTAATCACTCTTGGCCAGATAAAATATTCAATTCAATTCAGATCAATTTTACTTGGAGGAAAAGAGGAAAAAAAACAGGGCAATGGAGTGACCTGCTAAGAATGGACGCAAAACTTCCCTCCACTCTTAGGATGAATTGAATTATTTATTAATTGATAATAATATTATTATAATTTGGCATGCCCAAACAACTTTTTTTCCCTCTTGCCATCTCTCTGCTGAGCACCTAATTCCCACAGCATTGTCTTATGTCTAAGGATATTTACTCATGTAGTAGGGCTGTAACAGTGCAGAACATGTGTGCAGAAGTGTCTTTGGATAGTGCTGGCTCAATGGCCTTGAAACGGAGATGAGCACACACACACACACACACACACACACACACACAACCTATAGTCAGGAATGACTAGCGGAGTAAAATCCACAAGGACTCCTTTACCTCCTTTTTTTTAATTACTTCTGATTACTACTGTAATTACTGAATCACTACTCATCTTTACTATTGTGTTCTCCTATTGGCATTTTAGGATTATCTTACTTTGTTGCTTGAATGTCCACTAAGAGCTTCTGCACCGGAGACAAATTACTTGTGTGTCCAACCACACTTGGCCAATAAAGAAATCTATTCTATTCTATTTCTATTTCTATTTCTATTCTACTCTACTCTACTCTACTGTAATTCTATTCTATTCTATTCTATTCTATTCTATTCTATTCTATTCTATTCTATTCTATTCTATTCTATTCCATTCCATTCCATTCCATTCCAAGAACAATTAATCAGTGGAGCAACCTGCCTCCAGAAGCAGTAAATGCTCCAACACTGGAAGTTTTTAAGAAGAGACTGGACAGCCATTGGTCTGAAATGGTGTAGGGTTTCCTGCCTGAGCAGGGGGTTGGACTAGATGACCTCCAAGGTCCCTTCCAACTTTACTACTAGTACTACTACTACTACTATTATTATTATTATTAATTCCATTCCATTATATCCCATTCCATATTCTATTCTATTCTATTCTATTCTATTCTATTCTATTCTATTCTATTCTATTCTATTCTATTTTACTACTGTAATCCTATCCTATCCTATCCCATCCCATCCCATCCCATCCCATCCCATCCCATCCCATCCCATCCCATCCTATCCTATCCTATCCTATCCTATCCTATCCTAGTCTGCATTTTGTTCTGCCCTGCCCTGCCCTACCCTACCCTACTCTACTCTACTCTGCTCTACTCTACAAAGCATTCTAAAGAAAGATGGCTATAATTCCTGGTTATTTTGTAAAAGTGCAAAAAGTCTTAAGCTCTTATAAATCCATTCCTACCACGCTTGTCAATTTGTCACTGATTGCTTTCTGAAGATGAGATTCTATCAGGGGTGTTTGTACCAGCGAAACATCTACTGATCAAGGCATTAACAGGAATTGACTGCCCGGGTGAGCACATTCCCTAATCGATACCCCTCTTTGCTATTTGTTTACTGATGCTCTAATCTCTTGTTATCCATCCTGTTTAGACAGGCGGATGGCTGATTGCTGATGCTTCAGGGCTGATCAGCTAGAGCCTCATCAAATGCTGCCACCTCTTCCTAGATGTCTTTGCTTGCAGGGGTACCTGCGGGATTGAAAGCTTTCCTCAAAATGATGAATGCTTTATGCTGTCACGCCTGTCTCTGCGCCTATAGATTGTACATGCAACTTCACAGCATGTGAAAAAAAAAAAAACTATGAAAGGGCTCCATTGGAATCACTCTTTCCAAAGTCTTTCTCTTACTTTGAGAAAACTTTAAAACGCTTGGACTTCAATTGCCACACATTTTCAAGTTGTCAAGATTGACGAACACTGCTCTGGAATCAAGACTAAATTCAGAACTCTCCGATTTTTATTTTTTTTTAAAAAAAAATAGAAGCATTTAGTGTCAACGCTGCTAACATCGGTTGTTCTTGCTTTGACAATCTATGGAGATGCAGCCATTTTCCTTAACTTGTGTGTTACTCTTAGAGTTAGAATTAGATGATACTGGGGAGGGAGGGGAAAGAATGTGTATGGGAATTAGTTAGACATAACAATATCGCAATAGTGTGTGATTCAAGGTTGTTTGAAATAAGAGATGATAAGAAATGGCGGGTTGGAGAACTGGAGGGAAAGCCTGCATTTCAAACTAATTGGAGAATTTGATTTAGGACCGTTAACTAGAGGAGGGGATTGTGCTTTGATACCCGGTGCCCAGGGGAGGGGAATTCAGATTTTGGCTTCGCCTATGTACGTGCCGATGCCATGCTACTCAAATAAAGATCCTTTAAGGTAAACAATGCCTCGAAGTTCTTTGAAGAGTTTAATCTGTCGGAACCATGAAATTTAGAGCTTTACCCTCACATTAACTAACCTGTGGGATTCCTATTTGTCAACTCACCTGTACATCGCTCGAAGTCGGGTTGTAATAGGCCCTGCGGAAAATCTCTGTCATATTCCTAAGTACATCAAAGGTTGACAAGAGGTCCCCACTGTAGCTGGTTCCATCCTGAGAGATCTCCACCAGGTTTTGCAAGACATCTGAGACCCCTTCTCCAACTAGCCCCCGCTGGGCTTTTGAGAGATGCTCCCTGGTCTGGCAAGTCAAAAACAGAACAGATGTTATTTCATTATATTTCCTTTTTTTTTAAAAAAAAAAAAGAAAGAAACCCATACCATGTTTCTCACTACAGCACAGAGCTATTAAGGAAACATTTCAACCCACCAACCAAAATATAATATAATTGTTTCAAAGAACCTATATAATCTAGGTCAGGGGTAGGCAACCTTGGCTCTTTTATGACTCATGGACTTTAATTCCCAGAATTCCTGAGCCAGCATGGGGAAACTATGGCCCCCTTCATGACTCATGGACTTAACTCCCAGAATTCCTGAGCCAGCATGGCTCAGCTTGGAAACTTCTCCCTTTCCCCTCAGCTTGGCTGACTCAGGAATTCTGGGAGTTGAAGTCCACGAGTCATGAAAGAGCCAAGGTTCCCCACCAAACGTGGCCCTTTTATGACTTGTGGACTTCAACTCCCAGAATTCCTGAGCCAGCAGGGCTCAGCTTGGAACCCTTTCCCTTTCCCCTCAGCATGGCTGGCTCAGGAATTCTGGGAGTCGAAGTCCATGGGTCATAAAAGAGCCAAGATTGCCTACCCCTGATCTAGGTCATTGAAAGCTTCTCTGAAGGGAGATAAGATCTACAGCTCACCCATAGGAACCAGCTTCTGGAATTCTTCTAGAAAAGAAAAGAACAAAATCAACTCATGCTGAAAGCCCAAATAACTGTTTATTTTTAAATCGAGATTTCTGGATCACTCGAGGTGGCCAGACAAGTCCTCGGAGCCAAAACGAATAAGACTTAGAGTTTGAGTGAGTTAATCTCATGATTTCAGAATGATGAAAAAAAGATGTCGAGACTCTAGAAAGAGTGCAGAGAAGAGTAACAAAGATGATTAGGCCGCTGGAGGATAAAATATATAAGGAACGGTTGCTGGAACTGGGAATATCTAGTTTAATGAAGAAAAGGTTGGACTAGAAGACTAAACGGTTTGTATTATGTGTGTTTGTTTTTCATTCCCAATTTCCTATGGGAAGATTGAAGAAGACATGAATCGGATGATCCTGACATTGACCAAGATCACAACTGCTGTAGCCATTAACTAAAAACAATGGAAGAGAATATTGGTAACTCAGGTTTGAACTGTAGGGACCTTGATGATCTCTAGCTTAGATGTTGGCTTGTTTCATTAGTCAATTAGTAAATTAAGTAACATCCTCAGTTCCCTGAGAAGAGCCAAGGTGGCGCAGCAGTTAGGGTGCAGTACTGCAGGCCACTTTAGCTGACTGTGTTCAGCAGGTCAGCGGTTCAAATCTCACCGGCTCAAGGTTGACTCAGCCTTCCATCCTTCCGGGGTAGGTAAAATGAGGACCCAGATTGTTGGGGGCAATGTAAATATATATATACATTGCTTACTGGTGTACACCGCTTAGAGAGTGCTTGCACTTAAAGCGGTATATAAGTCTCATAAATAAATAAATAAAAATAAATAAATAGTTGGGTAAAGAAACGTCTCCAAGCAAGAGAAGCACAGAAGGATCTCAGAATTGTTGATGTAGAAAATGGGTAGAGCTAGTCTTCCACTGACATCAGTCAGTCCTATCTTCTCCTATCCTCACCACTTTCTACAGGGGGACGATTGAGAACATCCTGTCATACAGCATCACAATCTATTTTGGAAGCATCCCTGCTTCAGACAGGAAGGCGGTGCAGAGAGTGGTGAGGATGGCCGAAAAGATCATTGCCAGTTCCCTCCCATCCAGGACATGGCACAGAAGTGCTGCTTGAGCAGAGTCCACAAGATTATTTGGGACACTACACATCCTCTTCATGACCTGTTTTCCTTGTTCCCTTCTGGGAGGCTTTGTGGTATCCGTAGCAGAACATCCAGATTCAGCCACAGTTTCCTTCCATACAGCATTAACCTTGTGAACTCTCAAGCTTCCTCCTTCCGTTATATATTCAAGATGGATAGTATTTAATATTTATTTGCTACGTATATCTAGGGATGTGGGTCTATACATATGTTGTTCATAGTATGTTTAGGTGTGTGTCATGTATGTGTTTCACTTTGAGAGCGGGCAACTAAATTTCATTTTTGATGTGTGCCGTTGTGCCTACAGTAAAAAGAGCAACAAGATGATTAGGGGACTGGAGGCTAAAACATATAAGGGACGGTTGCTAGAATTGGGTATGTCTAGTTTAACGAAGAGAAGGACAAGGGGGGACATGATAGCAGTGTTCCAGTATCTCAGGGGCTGCCCCAAAGAAGAGGGAGTCAAGCTATTCTCCAAGGCACCTGAAGGCAGGACGAGAAGCAACGGATGGAAACTGATCAAGAAGAGAAGCAACCTAGAACTAAGGAGAAACTTCCTGACAGTGAGGACAATTAACCAGTGGAACTACTTGCCTCCAGAAGCGGTGAATGCTCCAAGACTGGAAGTTTTTAAGAAGAGACTGGACAGCCATTTGTCCGAAATGGTGTAGGGTTTCCTGCCTGAGCAGGGGGTTGGACTAGATGGCCTCCAAGATCCCTTCCAACTTTACTACTATTACTATTATCTTATTCAAACCTATATTAATTGACAAGAATTGGGTCAACTAAATATCCCTGAAGATTCTCAATCGTCCAGGTTATGGTTCTCCTAAAGGTGCTTTTTTTTTAAAAAAAGGCAACTGGACTTTTCCTTGAAGACATTTCACTTCTCATCCAAGAAGCTTCTTCAGTTTTGCCGTTCTCTTCAGTTCGGAAATGAAGAAGCTTGGGAGAGCAAGTCCCACTCACCATCATTTGGATATTCCTGTAGTCTATGGAGACACACTTGACGTATGTGGGAAGCGTCCAATAGGCGATACCGTCTTCATCCAGCAGGCACCGCCGTAGGATCAACCCTGATGAGAGAGGATACAGTGAAAACCCTAAGGTGAAAAGAAGGACAGCTCCTCCCTTCTTCCTCCTTCTCCTCCCTCTTGAAAACCCAACTCCCATCTAGCACTGATGATGTTACCTAGTTGGGTCCTGAAATGCCTGCAAGAAAACAACCCAGCTCAGAGAGCATCAAGGACTCCATAATTCTCCTCCTCCTCCTCCTCCTCCTCCTCCTCCTGCTGCTGCTCCTCCTTTCCACAAACCCCTCTCCCTTCTAGCACTGATGATGTTACCTACTTGGGTCATGAAATGTCTGCAAGAAAACCACCCAGCTCAGAGAGCATCAAGGACTCCACAATTCTCCTCCTCCTCCTCCTCCTCCTCCCCCTCTTCCTCCTCTTCCTCCTCCTCCTTCTCTTCCCCCCCCTCCTCCTCACAAACCCCACTTCCTTCTAGCACTGATGATGTTATCTAGTTGGGTCATGAAATGTCTGCAAGAAAACCACCAAGCTCAGAGAGCATCAAGGACTCCACAATTCTCCTCCTCCTCTTCCTCTTCCTCTTCCTCTTCCTCCTCCTCCTCCTCCTCCTCCTCCTTCTCTTCCCCCCCTCCTCCTCTTCACAAACCCCACTTCCTTCTAGCACTGATGATGTTACCTAGTTGGGTCATGAAATATCTGCAAGAAAACCACCAAGCTCAGAGAGAACCAAGGACTCCACAGTCCTCTTCTTCCTGTTCCTCCTCCTCCTTCTCCTCCTCCTCCCCCTCCTCCCCACTATCTATCTATCTATCTATCTATCTATCTATCTATCTATCTATCTATCTATCTCTATTATCCTATCTCCTCTCTCTCTCTCTCTCTCTCTCTCTCTCTCTCTCTCTCCATCCATCTATCCATCTATCTATCTATCACTATTTAGAAAATATACACGGCCATCCAACTCACTCCTAGTGATTCCTGGCGCATTATAGAAATATAACTCCAATACAATAGACTTTCATCTCCCTGGGGACAACAGTCCTACCCACCACTTGATGGCCCCCATATCACCCTGGGGGCTATCAAGTCCTTCCAAAGAGTGCAAAGGCAGGTCCATCACGGAATGTCCGTGGGGAATAACTGATTTTTTTTTAAAAAAGGAGAAATCTGAAATCCGATCGCTTCATTCCAGTTGACCTTGAACCAGGAAGAGGTGAGGTGTCATTTAGAGCTGATCAGAAGCTGGAAATGGGCTGATCCCCAGGGGTTACCTGTGGCGTTCCGGGGACATCGGACCGCTGCCGCGTCTCCTGCTGGAGTCTCTTTCCAGTTCACAGAGGCCAGGTTGTCTTCATCACAGATTTCTTGAGGCTCTATGAAGAAAAAAAGATACTGGAAGTTTAAAAAAAAAAGGAAAGGAAAGGAAAGGAAAGGAGAGAAGAGGAGAGGAGAGGAGAGGAGAGGAGAGGGGAGGGGAGGAGAGGGGAGGGAAAGGAAAGGATGACAAAAGGAAGGGAAAGGAAGGGAAGGGAAGGGAAAGAGAGGAGAGAAGAGGGGAGGGGAGGGAAGGAGAAGGGAAGGGAAAGGAGAGGAGAGGAGAGGAGAGGAAAGGAAAGGAAAAGAAAAGAAAGGAGAAGAGGGGAGGGGAGGAGAAGGGAAGGGAAGGGAGAGGAGAGGAGAGGAAAGGAAAGGGGAGGGGAGAAGAGGGGAAGGGAGGAGAAGAGAAGAGAAGAGAAGAGAAGAGAAGAGAAGGGAGAGGAGAGGAGAAGAGAAGAGAAGAGAAGAGAAAAGAAGAGAAGAGAAGAGAAGAGAAGAGAAGAGAAGGGAGAGGAGAGGAGAGGAAAGGAAAGGGGAGGGGAGAAGAGGGGAAGGGAGGAGAAGAGAAGAGAAGAGAAGGGAGAGGAGAGGAGAGGAAAGGGGAGGGGAGAGGAGGGGAGGGGAGGAGAAGGGAAAGGAGAGAGGATGAAGAAGGGAAGGAAAGGAGAAAGAGAGGGGAAAGAAGGGAAGAGAGGAAGAAGGAGAAAAAGTAGGAGAAGTAGGAGAAGAGTAGGCACATAGGAAGAGCAGGGAACCAGAACAGAGATGCAAATCAAAGGTCTTTGTTTGTTTGTTTGTTTGTTTTTGTTTTTAAAAAAGCCTGGGACAAAGCAAGAGGACAGACAAGGAGAGGTCAACCTTTCCTGGAGAACTTGTGGGAAAGAGATTTGGCTCACCTTTCATTTATAGAATTCACAGGAGCTTCTGACTGAGCGCTTGGCCTACTAGATGTTCACTATGGGCTGCTGTTAGGCAAACATGAGGCTAACACAAAGCATCATGGAATCCTAGGCCCTGCAAGGGACCCCGGAGGTCTTCTAGTCCAACCCCCTTGCTCAGGGCAGGAAACCTTATAATATCATCCCGGAGCAAACGGTTGTCCCATCTTTTCTTTCAAACCTCCAGTGATAGAGCACCCATACTCCAGGACGCAAGCTGTTCCATCCGTTAATCGTTCTCACCGTCAACAAAAAAATTTCCTCCTTATTTCCATTGTCAACACTACAAATATTGTATATTCTTGCTTTTGACAATATGTCTAGTAAATATGGGGTTAATAAAGAGCAGACGGGGCGTTGCGGTAAATCCCGGGAAAGAAAGAGGAAGAAAACATTTGACCTTCACACTAATTGGATAGTGTGAGTTATGACGGCTAATTTAGGGAGGGAACATGCTGATAATTTAACTGCTCAGAGGAAGAGAACTTAAATCCTAGCATCCCTCCGTTGTGCCTGTGCCGACATTTTGTAACATTAAAAGACTTTTAGAAAAATAAATGCCTGGAAGTTCTTTGGAATGTTTCATTAGCCGGAACCACATCATCCATATTGGATCGCCCTCTGATGATCTTCCACATGTCGCTTCTTGTCCTGCCTTCAGGTGCTTTGGAGAAGAGCATGACCCTCCTCTTCTCTGTGAAACCCCAAATCCAGAAGACAGCTATCATGTCACACACCCAAACCTTCTCTTTGTTAGGCTAGACATAACTAGTTCTCTGAACTGTTCCTCATATGAGTTATTTCGTTGTTGTTGTTAGCTGCGAAGTCATGTCCGACCCATCGCGACCCTATGGACAATGTTCCTCCAGGCCTTCCTGTCCTCTACCATCTTCTGGAGTCCATTGAAGCTCACGCCTACTGCTTCAGTGACTCCATCCAGCCACCTCCTTCTCTGTCGTCTGCTTCTTCTCTTGCCCTCCATCTTTCCCAGCATCAGGCTCTTCTCCAGGGAGTCCTTCCTTCTCATTAGGTGGCCAAAGCACTTGAGTTTCAACTTCAGGATCTGGCCTTCTAAAGAGCAGTCGGGGTTGATCTCCTCTAGGACTGACCAATTGGATCGCCTTGCGGTCCAGGGGACTTGCAGGAGTCTTCTCCAGCACCAGAGTTCAAAGGCCTCCATTCTTTGGCACTCAGCCTTTCTTATGGTCCAACTTTCACAGCCATACATTGCAACTGGGAAAACCATAGCCTTAACTATATGCACTTTTGTTGGCAGTACCAAAAGGCAAAAAAAAAAAAAAAAAGATTTATTTTGTAGACTCCTGCTAAACCTGGTTGCTCTTCTCTGTGCTCTTTCTAGCACCTCTGCATCCTTTTTTTAAAAAAATCACAGTGACCAGAACTGGATGCTCTATTCCAAGTGTGGCTTCACAAGTGCAGTGTGATTCCCTAATACCGTGGTGGTGAACCTATGGCACGGGTGCCAGAGGCGGCACTCAGAGCCCTCTCTGTGGGCACACGTGCCGTCACCCCAGTCCTAGGCCTTCAGCTGGGTTTCATAAAACCTTTTCACTTTAGGCCTCTGCCGCCGTGTGGAAAAAAAAAGATTCAATCAATCAATCAATTTCAACTTCTTGCAGGGAAAAAAAAAAGATCTCACAAAGTTGGAACTGATTGATTGAACTTTTTAGTGCCACCCAGTCTGCCATTACCACCGCAGCCACGCCCACCCAATGGGACACCCCCACCCACTGGGCCATGCCCACCCCATGGGCCATGCCCACCTGGCACCCGACGATACATAAGTGGGTTTTGGGTTGCAGTCTGGGCACTCGGTCTCTAAAAGGTTCGCCATCACTGCCCTAATATATCTCTTTGGCCACTGTGGAAAGGAACACATACTATCTGCAATCTTATAGGAATTTGGTTTTTTTTTTTTTTTTTTTGAGGCATCATTCCAAGTAGAAGGTTAGTTGTTTGGGCTTTGTATGCAAAACCACATCCAACTGACGGTGGTATTCCCTCTCTCGCAGCGGCCTACTGGGGTAAGCACAGAAACCAAGTAGAAAACCTGCTGATATTTACACGCAGGAGCAATAGAACATGTTAGAGTCGTAAAAGCATTTCATGAACGTTCCCATAAATATTTGACACTTCTGAAAAAGGAGAGGCAGCGTTTGCAAGCCCAAAAGATTGAAGGATGAATCCCAACTTCCGACTCAATAATGCAAGCCTTTATGCGTTGAAGTTATTTACGAGACATAAAGCAGGAGAAGCTGTCACAGGAATATTAAAGCTATTTCTCAACTCGGAGCAGGGAGATAGGAGAGGGAGCAGAGCTTTTTTTTCAGGTCCTAATTATATTTCTTTCTTTACTGGGCACGTGAAGCAACTTGTAAACAGAGTGGGCACATACGTGGCCCAGAAAGACTAAAAAGGTATTAGCAAAGAAAGACCAAGTGTAGATAGACCTAGAACCCTAGGCGTGCCTAGACAACAACAACAACAACAATAATAATAGTAATAATAATGTGCTTGATGTTGTCAGCTTGACAAATACTTGGGTATCCTTCAAGCTGACAACATCAAGCACACTGAAGTCAAGAAAAAGATTAGAGGTGAATACATCAAGAGAGTGAAGAAGATCTTAAAAGTCCAAACTCAATGGAGGAAATACCATAAAGGCAATCAACACCTGGGCAATCCCAGTCATTAGGTACACAGCTGGAATAGTGGACTGGACTCAAGCAGAACTAAAAGCAATGGATAGGAAGACCAGAAAAATAATGACAATGAATCATGCCCTCCATCCACGCAGTGACATTGACAGACTTTATCTATCAAGGCAAATAGGTGGGCGTGGAATGCTACAAGTACATCAGATGGTTGAAGAAGAAAAAGTGGCTTTGGAAGAATATCTGAAGAACAATGATGAAGATGCACTGAAATTAGTACATCAGGAAGGCTTACTGATTACTGGAGAGACCAAACTGGCCTACAAGAAAGACCAAATGAAGAACAGAATAGAGGCATGGGAAGACAAAGCACTACATGGCCAATACATGAAAAAAATAGCTGGGAAAGCAGATAATAATAAAACCTGGCAATGGCTAAGAGCAGGAAAATTGAAGAAAGAGACCGAGGGACTAATTCTGGCTGCACAAGACCAAGCCTTAAGGACAAATGCATATAAAGTCAAAATTGAGAAGACAGCAACAGACAGTAAGTGCCGCCTATGCAAAGAAGCTGAAGAAACAGTGGACCACCTGGTAAGCTGTTGCAAGAAGATTGCACAGACTGACTACAAGCAGCGGCATGACAAAGTAGCAACAATGGTGCATTGGAAGATCTGCAAAAAATATCATTTGCCTGTAAGCAAAAACTGGTGGGATCATAAAATAGAGAAAGTCATAGAAAATGATAAAATTAAACTGCTCTGGGACTTCAGAATTCAAACAGACAAGCACCTGCAACATAACACCCCAGACTTAACAATTGTCGATAAGAAAGACAAAAAAGTCTGGATAGTGGACGTGGCAATGCCTGGAGACAGCAGAATAGAAGAGAAAGAACTGGAGAAGATAACAAAATACAAAGACCTACAAATAGAAATAGAAAGACTGTGGCAAAAGCAAGCACAGGGTAGTACCAATAGTCATAGGCTCCTTGGGTGCAATCCCAAAACAACTGGAGCACCACTTGAACACCATTGGCATTGACAAATTCGCTAGTCAATTGCAAAAGGCGGCCTTATTAGGAACTGCTTCCATCCTGCGACGATACCTGTAATACCATCAAACATCCACATCTGCCTATCCCAGGTCCTGGGTAAGGACTCGATAGGTAGACAAAATGCCAAATCCAGTCTGAACATCTGGCTGACTGTGCGATGATCAACAACAACAATAATAATAATAATAATAATAATAATAATAATAATAATAATAACAACAACAATAACAATAACAATAATAATAATAATGTTGGAAGGGACCTTGGAGGTCGTCTAGTCCTCAGGCAGGAAACCCTATACCATTTCAGACAAATGGCTGTCCAGTCTCTTCTTAAAAACTTCCAGTGTTGGAGCATTTACTGCTTCTGGAGGCAGGTTGTTCCACTGGTTAATTGTTCTAAATGTCAGGAAGTTTCTCCTTAGTTCTAGGTTGCTTCTCTCCTTGATGAGTCTCTATCCGTTGCATTTTGTCCTGCCTTCAGGCACTTTGGAGAATAGCTTGACTCCCTCTTCTTTGGGGCAGCCCCTGAGATATTGTAACACGGCTATCATGTCCACTAGGACTCTGAGATCCCTCTCACAGTTGCTACTATTGAGCAAGGTACCCCCTATACCAGTGCTTCTCAACCTTGACAATTTTAAGGCATGTGGACTTCAACTCCCAGAATTCCACAGCCAGCAATGCTGGCTGTGGAATTCTGGGAGTTGAAGTCCACATGCCTTAAAATTGTCAAGGTTGAGAAACACTGCCCTATACTATACTATACCTGTACATTTGGTTTTTCTTGCCCAAATGTAGAACCTTACTTTTTTTAAAAAACAGCCTTGCCTTACCTCAATATTTCTCAGCCTTGGAAGGTGAAGTGTTCCAATATTTGAGGGGCTGCCACAAAGAAGAGGGGGGCGGGTGTCAACCTATTTTCCAAAACATTAGGAAGTCCAGGCGGTTTAAAATGGATATATATGTTCATTGCAAGCTCATGCTCCACTGACTTCCACTGACTCTTGTCGCAAATTTGTGGTAAGAGTCAGTGGAATTCAAGGTGGGCTGGTCTTTCTTAGATATTTTGTAGGCATGAAGTGACTTGAGACTGATGAGGAACTTGACCCCTCCCTCCCTCAGGCTCAACCTGGTCATCTCCTACAATCCATCTCTCTCTCTCTCTCTCTCTCTCTCTCTCTCTCTCTCACTCCCTCTCTCCCTCTCTCTCTTTTTCTAGAACTCACTGTCTCCATGATTGACCCAAACTCACCCAGTAGTCATTCAACTGGGGATAGGAAATTATCTGGCGTGGCAAACCCAAAATGACAGGCCATCAGATCAACTTCATCTTAATTTACCAACCCAGCTAATTTCCTGTCCCCCGTTGAATGACTACTGGTTGAGTTTGGGTCAATCACCAGGAGACAATGTGTTCTAGTCAACCTATTCTCCAAAGCACCTAAAGGCAGGACAAGAAGCAACAGATGGAAACTTATCCAAGAGAGATCCAATCGAGACCTAAACAGAAATTTCCTGTCAGTGAGAACAATCAATCAGTAGAACGACTTGCCTTCAGATGTTCAGGGTGCTCCATCACTGAAGGTTTTCAAGAAGAGATTGGACAGCCATTTGTTTGATATGGCATAGGGTCTCCAGTTTGAGCAGGGAGTTGGACTAGAAGACCTCCAAAGTCCCTTCCAACTCTGCTATTCTGTTATTCTTTAATTAGTTATTGGACCAGCTTGTCTTCAGAAGGTGTAGGTGCTCCATCACTGGAGGATTTCAAAAAGAGATTGGACAACCATTTGTTTGATATGATAGTAATAGTAATAGTAGTAAAGTTGGAAGGGACCTTGGAGGTCATCTAGTCCAACC
Source organism: Crotalus tigris (assembly GCF_016545835.1). Classification (NCBI taxonomy): domain Eukaryota; kingdom Metazoa; phylum Chordata; class Lepidosauria; order Squamata; family Viperidae; genus Crotalus; species Crotalus tigris. The sequence goes on from NW_024097244.1 coordinate 522,256, forward strand.
CCCTGCTCGGGCAGGAAACCCTACACCATTTCGGACAAGTGGCTGTCCAGTCTCTTCTTAAAAACTTCCAGTGTTGGAGCATTCACAGCTCCCTGAAGGCAGGCTGTTCCACTGGCTAATTGTTCTCACTGTCAGGAAGTTTCTCCTTAGTTCTAGCTTGCTTCTCTCCTTGATTAGTTTCCACCTGTTGCTTCTTGTCCTGCCTTCAGGTGCTTTGGAGAATAGCTTGACTCCCTCTTCTTTATGGCAGCCCCTGAGATATTGGAAGACTGCTATCATGTCCCCCCTCGTCCTTCTCTTCGTTATCTTCGTGATCTCCTGCTTGAGCAAGGGGTTGGACTAGAAGACCTCCAAAGTCCCTCCCAAGTCTTTTATTCTGTTAATCTTCATAGACTGGAATCCAGGGGTGGATTCAGAGAAGTCACCGTCATCTTTTGAACTAAGCCAAGAGAATCAGACCTCAAATCCTCTTTCCGAATAATGGACTTTTGTGACACCTGATACATGAAGAAGGTGAGATTTCCTACTTTTGATGGCTCCAGCCTTCCATGGATTGGTCTGGATTGTACAGTCGATCCCTTCATTCATCTCAATCAGTGGAGTTCGCGGGCACCACCTCCAACGCAGTTGGAAAGAATCCAGTTGGGAAAAGCGAATGATCCTTTTGCTCGGGGCCCAGGCAATTTGTAGTCCAGACAATTAGAAAGCTGTTGTGTGAACACAACATGAGGAGGAGGGTCACATTCCTGGCAGGCCATCTGCTCCACCATCTGCCCTTCCTCAGACAGAGATGAAGAAAACACACAAGCTACCATTTCCCTCTCCGATTTTGCAAGCTGCACTGAATAATGACATTTCTGGTAACAAAGCTTGATGTTCTTCTAGTAGAGATGGTTGTTAGAAGAGAACATAGAATCATACAGCTGGAAGGGATCTTGGAGGTCTTCTAGTCTAACCCCCTGCTCAAGCAGGAGACCCTGTGCCATTCTAGACAAGTGACTGTCCAGTCTCTTCTTAAAAGACCTTTGGATGATCTTTGGTAGGGCTTGGAGAGGGGTCATACATCCATCCTGGTCCTTGATATCTCAAGAACCTTTGATTCCATGGTATCTACTGGACCAGCTTAGGAAACTAGGAATGATGTTTTAGCACTCTGACAATGCTGGCCTGTTCTGCAACGGTTCTCCTACTTTCTCCCACTCCAGTTTGGAGGGTATTTTGAGGGGAGATAAGTCAACTCCCTGCTCTATGGGGTGCTTCAACCATCAACCCTCTCCCCTTCTCTTTGTCTTCTGCATGCAGTCACTGGCTATGGTCATTCACCGACAGAGTGTCACAACCCGTATTTCCTGATTCTAAGCTCTATGTCAATGCTGCTAACATCGGATGTTCTTGCTTTGACAATATATGAAGATGCAGCCATTTTCTCTTTAACCTGTGTGTTACTTTTAGTTAGAATTAGATGGTGCTGGAGGGGAGGGGGAAGAATGTGTATGGGGATTAGGTAGACATAACAACATCGCAGTAGAGTATTCTTCAAGGTTGTTTGAAATAAGAGATGATAAGAAATGGCGGGTTGGAGAACTGGAGGGAAAGCCTGCATTTCAAACTAATTGGAGAATGTGATTTATGAATTGGAGGAGGGAATTGTCCCTTGATACTATGTGTTTAAGGGAGGGGAATTCAGATTTTGGCTTCAGTTATGTATGTGCCGAAGCTATGCTGCTCGAATAAAAATTCTTTAAGGTAAACAATGCCTCAAAATTCTTTGAAGAGTTTCATCTGTCAGAACCATGACACTCTGTTATTTCTATTCTTCTGGGTTCTGTCATATTCCTGGAAGGGAGGGGGGAAGACACTGTGGGTTGCTTCTTTGTTTTTCTCTATCTCAACAACGAAACTCTTTCGCTGTGTCTGCATACACGCTCTTTGAACTGTACTCCCTTGATGTCAACTGGAAGGGGGGGGAGAAAGGAATGCACCTCTGGGCATTTGGCTTATCACCTATTCAGAAGGAAAGGTGCGAAGACTCAACAAACACCACTATAACCCTGTTACGGACTGGCGCTATCAGCAGCTTTCCCACCACGGACTTAACACCTGGGGATTGGCCCATTCAAACTGACTGGATAATAATAATAATAATAATAATAATAATAATAATAATAATAATAATAATAATAATAATAATAATAATAATAATGTAATACCATCAAACATCCACATCTGCCTATCCCAGGTCCTGGGTAAGGACTCGATAGGTAGACAAAATGCCAAATCCAGTCTGAACATCTGGCTGACTGTGCGATGATCGATAATAATAATAATAATAATAAATACATGGCCAATACATGAAAAAAATAGCTGGGAAAGCAGATAATAATAAAACCTGGCAATGGCTAAGAGCAGGAAAATTGAAGAAAGAGACCGAGGGACTAATTCTGGCTGCACAAGACCAAGCCTTAAGGACAAATGCATACAAAGTCAAAATTGAGAAGACAGCAACAGACAGTAAGTGCCGCCTATGCAAAGAAGCTGAAGAAACAGTGGACCACTTGGTAAGCTGTTGCAAGAAGATTGCACAAACTGATTACAAGCAGCGGCATGACAAAGTAGCAACAATGGTGCATTGGAAGATCTGCAAAAAATATCATTTGCCTGTAAGCAAAAACTGGTGGGATCATAAAATAGAGAAAGTCATAGAAAATGATAAAATTAAACTGCTCTGGGACTTCAGAATTCAAACAGACAAGCACCTGCAACATAACACCCCAGACTTAACAATTGTCGATAAGAAAGACAAAAAAGTCTGGATAGTGGACGTGGCAGTGCCTGGAGATAGCAGAATAGAAGAGAAAGAACTGGAGAAGATAACAAAATACAAAGACCTACAAATAGAAATAGAAAGACTGTGGCAAAAGCAAGCAAGGGTAGTACCAATAGTAATAGGCTCCTTGGGTGCAATCCCAAAACAACTGGAGCACCACTTGAACACCATTGGCATTGACAAATTCGCTATTAGTCAATTGCAAAAAGCGGCCTTATTAGGAACTGCTTCCATCCTGCGACGATATCTGTAATACCATCAAACATCCACATCTGCCTATCCCAGGTCCTGGATAAGGACTCGATAGGTAGACAAAATACCAAATCCAGTCTGAACATCTGGCTGACTGTGTGATGATCCATAATAATAATAATAAAGTTGGAAGGGACCTTGGAGGTCATCTAGTCCAATCCCCTGCTCAGGCAGGAAACCCTATAACATTTCAGACAAATGGCTGTCCAGTCTCTTCTAAAAAACGTCCAGTGTTGGAGCATTCACCACTTCTGGAGGCAGGTTGTTCCACTGGTTAATTGTTTTCACTGTCAGGAAGTTTCTCCTTAGTTCTAGGTTGCTTCTCTCCTTGGTTAGTTTCCATCCATTGCTTCTTCTCCTGCCTGAACTATTGGGGTAGGGTTTGCTTGGTCTGTTACAAGCAAAGGGAACTGGCTATTACTTAATACAGACAAATTAACTCCACGGAAAGGGTTCATGTAGATTACTTTAATTCGTCAGGCATCCTCTAAACAGTTGGTGTAGGGATTCTTCTGACATAATTTGCATAATCTGTATCCCAACATATAGGTAAATAGAGATAGTTTCTTCCATGCTAATGAAGCAAACAGTTCTCGTGGCTGGAATTCATAAAGACCTTGCTGGCCTGCACATAGCCAGGAAATCCGGTAACAATGAGAAGTCCCTCCCAGTGGCCAGTCCGAACACAGATATGACCAGGCAACTTAAACTACATTACCCAGAAGGCTTTCCCTTAAGGGGCCAGTTCTTAATTCCTAAGATAGCTATATACTCTGACCAGCACACTTGGGACTCCTTTAACCTATCGATCTGAGTGGGAAAACCCTCAGATCCTGTCTGTTATGCCTGCAGTCAGCTTCTCCTAATAAAAGTTCCTTTTGGAAGAAACGGCCTCCACAAGTTCTGCTTTCTTAGGATGAGGTTTTGAAGTGGGCCCGGACACAGAGATCTCTTGACCGCAGAGTGCAACTGTGGCCTTGAACAGGTCTGCCTTGGCTACCCACAGCGCCTGTTCTTAGTCCAGAAGATCTTCTTCTTGGTGACTCATGCATTAGTCACCTTCCATTTGGATTGCTGTAATGTGCTCTGCATGCTGTTAATCTTCAAGATAATTTGGAAGCTGTAGCTGGACCAGAACGCAACACTGCAGATATTTTTAAAGATTTTTCATTATTATTATTACAGTCATATAAAAACCGTTGCTCAGAGAGCTGCACTGGCTGTCAGTGAGCATCCGAGGGTCATCCAAGGTGCTGGTTATTCAAGCTCCCACAAGATTCCCAGGACTGTTCTGTGTTGTCTCTGCTTGTCCCACCAGATCTAGCAAGGAGGACACGTTCCAACTCCTTTCCATCGAATAATGTCACCTCATTGGACCCAGGAGTCATGCCTTTGCTGTGTCAGCCCCCCCCCCCAAAAGAATGACACATGGGGATTCTTCCAAGTTGAGTTCCTTATTGTTTCACACCCATAGACAGAATCTTGCCAGAGTGAACACTCTACTCTCTTCATCTATAATATATTCTGGGAACTGTTAGGGAGGGGATGTCTTCGCCCTCTTTCTCTCACACACGATATCTGAGCTGAGTTGCCTCTTGAATTCACCTGCCTGGGAATCCATCTCCTTACCATGTTCCATCACACAGTTTCTGCTCTGTGGAACAGCATCCCCCTGGAGATCAGGATGACCCTAAGTGGTGAGGACCAACAACCTCCCAAAGCAATTGGGCCAGGAGGTTAAGCAAGATCTGCTAGTTATTTTTTTTTAAAAAGCTGGTTGGGATTATAGTTTTGATCAGGTGCATTTCTTTTTCATTAGCGTGCAATGGTGTTCATTTGGAAATAACAAAGGGGCACCTCATTTTTCAAAGCTGTAGATGGGTTGTTTTAGCAAGCAACCATAAGCAGTATCCTTTCCGGATGCAAAAAGTTATTGGTAGTTTGAGAAGAGTGGGGGGAGGAGGAAGAAGAGGAAGAAGAAGAAGAAGAAGAAGAAGAAGAAGAAGAAGAAGAAGAAGAAGAAGAAGAAGAAGAAGAAGAAGAAGAAGAAGAAGAAGAAGAAGAAGAAAGAAGAAGAAGAAGAAGAAGAGGAGGAGGAGGAGGAGGAGGAGGAGGAGGAGGAGGAGGAGGAGGAGGAGGAGGAGGAGGAGGAGGAGGAGGAAGGAGGAGGAGAAGAAAAAGAAGAAGAAGCGGAGGAGGAAGGAGGAGGAGAAGAAGAAGAAGAGGAGGAGGAGGAGGACAAGGAGGAGGAAAAGAAGAAGAAGGAGGAGGAGGAGGAGAGAGAGAGAAAGAAAGAAAGAAAGAAAGGTAAGAGAAGAGAGTAAGAGAGAATAGAAGAGAAAAATTAGAAAGAGAGATAAGAGAGATAGCGAGAGGAAGAGACTAAGAGAGGGAGAAGGAAAGAGAGAAAGAAAGGGAGAGAAAAAAGGAGAGACACAGAGAGAGAAAGAGAGAGAGAAGAGAAAGAAAAGAGTACGAGAGAGAATGGAAGAGACAACAGAAGAATGAGAAAGAGATGAGAGAGACAAAGAAAGAAGAAGAGAAAGAGAGAGGGAGAGGGAAAGAGGGAAAGAAAGGTAGAGAAAATGAGAGAGACAAAGAGAGAGGAGAGAGAGAGATGGGGAAAAAAGAAAAGAGAAGAAAGAATGAGAGAGAAAGAGAATAGGAGAGAAAAAAGGGCAGAAAATGAAAGAGTGAAAAAAGAGAAAAAGAAGAGATTAAAATGGAAGAGAAAAAAGAAAGGAGAAAAAAGAGATGAGAGAAATACAGAGAAAGAGAGAGGGACTGGGAAAGAGAGAAAGAAAGGGAGAGAAAATGAAAGAGAGAGAGAGAGAAGGGGAGAGAGAAATGAGAAAGTGAAGAGAGAGAGAGAGAAAGAGAGAGATCGAGAGAGAGAAAGAGAGAGAGATCAGAGTGGTACAACTACGACAGCTCTGAGTAGCTTCCAGGAAGACAAATTTAATTTTTTCTTCCCAGAAGACTCTAAAATATATCACTTGGAGCCTGGTGCCAAAAAGGCAACATTTAGAATTGAATTATTATTATCAATTCAAACTCCCCCGCAGACACTTATCAGAACTAGCAGTGTTTCTCTGTGAAACCTCCATAGGTCCATTTCGTCGTCTATTCCAGCAATGCAGTTTCAGAGGAGCGTCTTCCTTTTTGGCTCCCAAGGGTGGAAGGCTTTACATGGGGCCCCAAATCTATTCCCTGCTCAGTAAAGGAATCTCAACTGAAGCATCCCCACCAAATAGAACGTAGCATAAATGGGTTGGAAGGGACTTTGGAGGTCTTCTAGTCCAACCCCGTGCTCAAACGGGAGACCCTGTTCCATTTCAGACAAGTGGGCGTCCAATCTCTTCTTAAAAACCTCCAGTGATGGAGCACCCACGACTTCTAAAGGCAGGCTGTTCTACTGGTTGATTGCTCTCACCGTTAGGAAATTTCTCTCCTTGATTCGTTTCCATCCATAAGTTCTTGTCCTGCCCTATTTTGAGAATAGGTCAACAGCCCCCTATTCTCTGGGGCAGCCCCTCGGGCATTGAAAGACTGCTATCGTGTCACCCCTAGTTCTTTTCTTCATTAGACTAGACATACCCAGTTCCTGCAACTAGAATAGAATAGAATAGAATAGAATAGAATAGAATAGAATAGAATAATGAAGAAGAGTAGAATAGAATAGAATAGAATAGAATAGAATAGAATAGAATAGAATAGAATAGAATAGAATAGAATAATGAAAAAAGAGTACAATAAAATAGAATAGAACAGAACAGAACAGAACAGAATAGAATAGAATAGAATGGAATGCAATGGAATGGAAAATGAAGACGAGTAGAATAGAATGGAATGGAATGGAATGGAATGGAATGGAATGGAATAGAAAATGAAGACGAGTAGAATAGAATAGAATAGAATAGAACAGAACAGAATAGAAAATACGGAATGGAATGGAATGGAGGAATGGAATGGAATGGAATGGAATGGAATAGAATGGAATGGAATAGAATAGAATAGAATAGAATACAATACAATACAATACAATAGAATACAATAGAATACAATAGAATACAATAGAATAGAAAATATGGAATGGAATGGAATGGAATGGAATAGAATAGAATAGAATAGAATAGAATAGAATAGAATAGAATAGAATAGAATAGAATAGAATAGAATAGAATAGAATAATGAAGACGAGTAGAATAGAATAGAATAGAATAGAATAGAATAATGTAGAATAGAATAGCATAGCATGGAATGGAATGGAATGGAATAGAATGGAATGGAATGGAATGGAATAGAATAGAATAGAATAGAATAGAATAGAATAGAATAGAATGGAAATGGAATGGAATGGAATGGAAAATGGAATGAATAGAATAGGAAGAATATAATGGAATGGAATGGAATGGAATAGGAATGGAATGGAATGGAATGGAATGGAATGGAATGGAATAGAATAGAATAGAATAGAATAGAATGGAATGGAATGGAATGGAATGGAGAATAGAATAGAATAGAATAGAATAGAATAGAATAGAATGGAATGGGAATGGAATGGAATAGAATAGAATAGAATAGAATAGAATAGAATAGAATAGAATAGAATAGAATAGAATAGAATAATGAATAGAATAGAAAATATGGAATGGAATGGAATGGAATAGAATAGAATAGAATAGAATAGAATAGAATAGAATAGAATAGAAAATACGGAATGGAATAGAATGGAGGAATGGAATAGAATAGAATAGAATAGAATAGAATAGAATAGAATAAAGAAGACGAGTAGAATAGAATAGAATAGAATAGAATGGAATAGAATAGAATAGAATAGAATAATGAAGAAGAGTAGAATAGAATAGCATAGCATGGAATGGAATGGAATGGAATGGAATGGAATGGAATAGAATAGAATAGAATAGAATAGAATAGAATAGAATAGAATAGAATAATGAAGAGACCTGGCCCACAGAATCATCAAGAGTTGGAGACAACTGAAGAGATCATATCATCCTCATCGTCCACTTACCTGGACATCTCCGTTCATTGCATTGCTTGAACTCCTCTTTGGGACCTTGACATGGGTCTCCTCCGAAGAAAGGACCATAGCACACCCGGTCCCGTTTCTGGGTCCCCCCTCCACAGGTGGCCGTACAGCTTCCCCAAGGACCCCAGACCTGCCATTTTCCGTCCACTGCAGCGGAAGGAGAAAAAGGATAGAAGTGTAGTTGTGACCTTCCTACAGACAAAGAAGGCAGAAAGAACACCAGGCCTACATCCCCAATGTGTACAGCTTATATATTGGGCTTCAAGTCAATGCCAAAAGTGCATGCTTGTGTGTGTGTGTGTGTGTTTAAAAAAAAAGGCAACTGGACTCTCTTGCTTTTCCTCTTTTTGAAAACGTTTCCCTTCTCATTCAAGGAGCTTCTTCCGTTCTTCCCTCAAGGACTTCTGGGATGAACCTGGATGACTGAGAATCTCCATCAATACTTACATGCCCTATAGGTAGTCCTCAATTGACAGCAGTACATTTAGTGACCATTCAAAGTTACAACGGTGCTGAAAAGGTGACTTTTTGATCCTTTTGGCACACTTACAACCATGAGCATCCTCGTGGTCACACAATCAAAGTTCAGACTCACGAGAGTTGCAGTGTCCTGGGGTCACGTGATCCCCTTTTGTGACCGTCAAACAAACCAAGTTAATGGGGAAGCCAGGTTCATTTAAGCACTGTGTAAAATGGTATAGGTTTCTCCTGCTTGAGCAGGGGGTTGGACTAGAAGACCTCCAAGGTCCCTTCCAGCCCTATTCTGATTGATTGATTGATTGATTGATTGATTGATTGATTGATTGAAAGTGAGGGAGGGGGAAGCACGTTCGGGTTTGCAAGATTCTGTTACTACAGCGGTTCTGGTATTCTTACTAACTTAACACCTGCAGTGATTCACTTAAGAACCGTTGGCAGGGGAGGTTGCAAAATAGGGCAAAACTCACTTAACAAATGTCTCGCTTAGCAGCAGAAATTTTGGATTGTGGTTGTAACTCAAGGACTACCTTTATTCGTTTGAGTTGAGCTCAGAGGAGTCCTTCTGCAAGGGAGAGGCGTGGTTTGAAAATGGGGGAAATAATTCAATAAATTAAAATAAACTCTGGGGATCTGATGGATACCTTCATCTCCTGATTTCACATTCTCTTCTTCTTCTTCTTCTTCTTCTTCTTCTTCTTCTTCTTCTTCTTTTCCTCCTCTTCCTCCTCCTCCTCCTTCTTCTCCTTCTCCTCCCCCTCCTCCCCCTTCTCCTCCTCCTCCTCCTGTCTTCTTCTTCTTCTTCTTCTTCTTCTTCTTCTTCTCCTCCTCCTCCTCCTCCTCCTCCTCCTCCTCCTCCTCCTCCTTCTTCTCCTTCTCCTCCCCCTCCTCCCCCTTCTCCTCCTCCTCCTCCTGTCTTCTTCTTCTTCTCCTCCTCCTCCTCCTCCTTCTTCTCCTTCTCCTCCCCCCTCCTCCTCCTCTCTTCTTCTTCTTCTTCTTCTTCCTCTTCTTCTTCTTCTTCTTCTTCTTCTTCTTCTTCTTCTTCTTCTTCTTCTTCTTCTTCTCCTCTTCCTCCTCCTCCTCCTTCTTCTCCTTCTCCTCCCCCTCCTCCCCCTTCTCCTCCTCCTCCTCCTGTCTTCTTCTTCTTCTTCTCCTCTTCCTCCTCCTCCTCCTTCTTCTCCTTCTCCTCCCCCCTCCTCCTCCTTTCTTCTTCTTCTTCTTCTTCTTCTTCTTCTTCTTCTTCTTCTTCTTCTTCTTCTTCTTCTTCTTCTCCTCCTCCTCCTCCTCCTCCTCCTCCTCCTCCTCCTCCTCCTCCTCCTCCTCCTCTTCTTCCAGGGTGCTGGTTCAACTTTCCAAGCTAACCTACATTCCTTGTATTTCATGGAGATCTTCCAGGCAGGTTGTCACCAATTCTTAACTTGTGAGCTCAGACACACAGCTACATGTTTGTTTCTTTGCAATAGTGGTGAATATCTGGAGCTCAGGTGTAGGATGAGGGTGGAGGTTCATTCTCTGAGCTGGTGGGTGGGTTTTGGAATGTTTTGTTACCAGGCTGGGTAAAGTCTTCAGCGGAGACTTTAGGGGCTGTCAGTGTTGGTGGTCTTCTGTGTCTACGGCTTCGTGTGGTCTGTAGTTCTTGTGATGGGGAAGTCATGTCAGATAGATAGATAGATAGATAGATAGATAGATAGATAGATAGATGACAGATAGATAGATAGATAGATAGATAGATAGACAGATAAGATAGATAGACAGATGATAGATGATAGACAGATGATAGACAGACAGACAGACAGATAGATGGACAGACAGACAGACAGATGGATAGCCAGCCAACCAGCCAGCCAGACAGATAGATAGATGAACAGACACAAAGACAGGTAGATAGATAGACAGATAGATGATAGACAGACAGACAGACAGATGATAGACAGACAGACAGACAGATAGATAGATAGATGGACAGACAGCCAGCTAGCCAGCCAGCCAGCCAGATAGAGAGATGGACAGACACAAAGACAGTAGATAGGTAGATAGGTAGACAGATAGATAGATGATAGACAGACAGACAAACAGATATAGATGGTGGATAGAGATTTGTGATAGTGGTGAATATCTGCAGCTTGGGGGTAGGATAAGGGTGAAGCTGTTGGGTTGGTTTCCAAATTTTTTTGTTACCAGGCTGGGTAATCTCTTCAGCGGAGTTTAGGGAATGTCAGTGTTTGTCCGTTTATCAGAAGCATGGAATTTCTGCTTTTAGAGAAGATATATTATGGGAAAGGGAAACTTTCAAAGTGATGTGTCTTCCTGTATTTTCCCAAAGGCCAAAAGAGGGTGTCATTAATATAGTGTAGACACCAGGTGGCGCTAGACTGAGATGTCTCTGAATGGGAGGAAGGCTTTTCAAAGAACACAGGCCAATTTACGTTTGAAAGACACAACAGACTAACATAAATGTTGTTTTCCTGATCATTGAGTCCTCCAATTCTTCTGGGTCATCACAGCTATATTTCTATGTCGAACAAGAGCAGAAAATAACCTGGCCTCAATGAGAAAGTGTACCTACGTCCAGTGGTGGGATTCAAATACTTGAACGTCCGGTTCTCTGCATAGATGCAGGCCTGGGCCTCTGAGACCTAGAATGGATTTCCGGAAGTGACATCCATGCACTTCCGGTGGGCTGTTCTAGGCCTGGAAGGCCTCCACCAGGCCTAGAATGGATTTCCAGAAATGAAATCCATGCACTTCCGGCGGGCCGTTCTAGGCCTGGGTGGCCTCCACTAGGCCTAGAACAGACTTCTGGAAGTGACACCCACACACTTCTGGTGGGCCGTTCTAGGCCTGGGAGACCTCCTCCAGGCCTCCGAGGCCTAGAATGGACTTCTGGAAGTGACATCCATGCACTTCTGGTGGGCCGTTCTAGGCCTGGGAGACCTCCTCCAGGCCTCCGAGGACTAGAACGAACTTCCGGAAGTGATATCCACACACTTCTGGTGGGCCGTTCTAGGCCTGGGAGACCTCCTCCAGGCCTCCAAGGCCTAGAATGGACTTCCGGAAGCAACATGGGTTCAGCCAGTTCTCCGAACAACTCAACTCTGTGTGTCTCTTTCTTTCCACATGTATCTCTCTATCTCTCTTATTCTGTCTGTCTGTCTATCTACCTACCTACCTACCTACCTACATCTATCTATCTATCTCTCATATCTATCTTTCGTATCTTTCATATCTATCTTTTATATCTATCTTTCATATCTATCTTTCATATCTATCTACCTACTTACCTATCATTCATATCTATGTATCTATCTCTCTTTCATCTCTCTTTCATATTTATCCTGTCTGTCTGTCTGTCTGTCTCTCTCTCTCTCTCTCCCTATCTATCTATCTATCTATCTATCTATCTATCTATCTATCTATCTATCTATCTCTTTCATCTCTATCTTTCATCTCTATCTTTCATATCTATCTATCTATCTATCTATCTATCTATTTATCTATCTATCTATCTAACTTTCATATCTATCTTTCTATCTACCTATCTATCTTATCTATCTTTCATATCTATCTATCTGTCTGTCTGTCTCTCTCTCTCTCTCTCTCTCCCTATCTATCTATCTATCTATCTATCTATCTATCTATCTATCTATCTCTTTCATCTCTATCTTTCATCTCTATCTTTCATCTCTATCTATCTATCTATCTAACTTTCATATCTATCTTTCTATCTACCTATCTATCTTATCTATCTTTCATATCTATCTGTCTGTCTGTCTCTCTCTCTCTCTCTCTATCTATCCATCCATCTCTTTCATCTCTTTCATCTCTATCTTTCATCTCTATCTTTCATATTTATCTATCTATCTATCTATCTATCTATCTATCTATCTATCTATCTATCTATCTAACTTTCATATCTATCTTTCTATCTACCTATCTATCTTATCTATCTTTCATATCTATCTATCTGTCTGTCTGTCTTTCTCTCTCTCTCTCTCTCTCTCTTAAATGTATTTAGCCACCCTCCTCACCCCACCCCTGGTCATCAAAGCTCTCCACTTGGGAGGGGGTCCCCATGCAACCCACCTGGGCATTGCCGAAGGAAGCAGTCCCGGGACTCCACCCAGGGTCCCTGGCATTCCGCCCCTCCGTACGAGGGTCCGTTGCACTCCCGTGTCCGCTGCTGGGTGCCATTGGAGCAGGAGGTCGAACAGGAGCTCCAGCTGGACCAGGCATTCCAGTTGCCGTCCACTGAGTGGCCCAAAGGAAGAAAAGACAGGAGGCAGAATGTGAAAAACGCTTTTGCACGGCTGGTGTCGACATGCCAGCCTTCTGATCCAGTGGGGATTGCACCGATGGAAGAAAAGATTCGTAGCTCAGGGCTGAACTGTGGGGTCCTTGGGGCTCTCTGAGCTTGGTGGTTTTCTTGCAGATGTTTCATGACCCAACTAGGGAACATCATGTGCTAGAAATTGCAAACCCCACTCCCTTCAGCACTGAAGGTGTTACCTAGTTGGGTAATGAAACGCCTAGAAGAAAATGACCAAGCTCAGAGAGCACCAAGGACCCCACAGTCCTCTTTCTCCTCCCTCTCCCTCTTCCTCTTCTTCCTCCTCCCTTCTACCTCCTTCCCTCCTCTTCCTCCTCCGCCTCTCCACAAATCCTACCTCCTTCTAGCACTGATGTTGTTACCCAGTGGGATGATGAAATGTCTGCAAAAAAACCACCAAGCTCCTTCCTTCCTTCCTTCCTTCCTTCCTTCCTTCCTTCCTTCCTTCCTTCCTTCCTTCCTTCCTTCCTTCCTCCCTCCCTCCCTCCCTCCCTCCCTCCCTCCCTCTGTATGATTCTATAATTTGGAACTTTATTTTGCACTGTCGTAACTTTCCAGTTAAATGTAGACCTTGAGATACGGAATTTCACGCCTGCACAGCAGACAAGGCAATCTTGCCCTCTTGACAGACATGAAATAAATATTAGTTCATCAAGACTCATGAACTACACATGACCTTGTTTCAAAAATTAGATTTAGTTAGCTGCCCTCCAAATGTTCATGCGGGCTATAATCTCTGGAAGAAGGGTAAGAGAAACAACAGCAAACAATCCTGAAGGAGAGAGGCCATTTATCCTGACGGTTCCCTTCCAGACTGGGAAGACTGAGATTATAAATCTCATCCTGGAATAGTAGAGGTCGCAGAGGCATACAAGACAAGAATTTTGCATGGACCTTCCAGTGATAGCTGTAATAATGACTTGAATAAAGGGCCCTATCCAACAGCATGGAATCCAATGTGGAGAAAAGCAAAAGTTTTACATTTAGGCAGGAAAAATCAAAGGATTAAGTACAGATTAGGTGAGACCTGCCTCAAAAACAGCAACTGTGAGAGGGACCTTGGAGTCCTAGTGGGCGATCACTTAAACACGAGCCAGCGTTGTACAGCAGCAGCCAAAAAAGCTAACACAATCCTGGGTTGTATAAACAGAGGCATAGAAAATCACCTGAAATATTAGCACCGCTTTATAAAGCCTTAGTAAGGCCACCCCTGGAATACTGCAGCCAATTTTGGTCACCACATTACAAAAAAAAAAAAAAAAAGATGTTGAAACTTTGGAAAAAGTTCAGAGAAGAGCAACTAAGATGATCCAAGGCCTGGAGACTAAAACAGATGAAGAACGGTTGCAGGAGCCAGGTATAGCTACTCTAACGAAGAGAAGGACGAGGGGGGACAGGATAGCAGTCTTCCAATATCTCAGGGGCTGTCCCAAAGAAGAGGGAGTCAAGCTATTCTCCAAAGCACCAGAAGGCAGGACAAGAAGCAACAAATGGAAGCTTATCAAAGAGAGAAGCAACCTAGAACTAAGGAGAAATTTCTTGACAGTTAGAACAATCAGGAGAACGACTTGCCTCCAGAAATCGTGGGCGCTCCATCACTGGAGGTTTTTAAGAAGAGACTGGACGTGGAACATTCAGAGAATTTTTAGAAAGAGGGTAAAATTTACTCCACAATTGTTTTTGCTTGGTATTGTTACTGATTGTGATGCTAAGGAGGTTATATTGATGTTGAATTTGATTACAGCCGCAAGGCTGCTAGTAGGTCAATATTGGAAGAAGGAATCTTTGCCTACTTTGCAAGAGTGGTTTTTTAAAGTATCTTATTTGGCGGAAATGGCAAAGATTTCGGCTTTCTTAAAAGAGCAAACGCAAGAGAAATTTTTTGCTGTATGGGAAAAATGGATAAATTTTATACAATTTAAATTGGATATGAAAAAAATACCATTTAGCTTTTTTATAACTTGTATAAAAACTCTACTTTTTTTTTCTTTTCTTTGTTTTTTTTTAAATATTTTTTCTTTTTAAGGTTTATAATTTTTTATTCATATATATTTTGTTCGTAATTATCTTATAATTTTGTTAACTTCTTTTAATTAAGCCTATATTCTGCTCTGGGAAGCTCGGGGGGGGGAGGGAGGGGGTGATTTGGGAGGGGTTGGGGGAGGGTTGTATTGTTTTTTTTTGTCTTATTGTAGTTGTCATTGTTTTTTTTTTCTGTCTTTGTAAAAGTTTTTAAAAATTTTTCAATAAAAAAAAAAAGAAGAGACTGGACAGCCACTTGTCTGGAAGGATATACGGACTCCTGCTTGAGCAGGGGGTTGGACTAGAAGACCTCCAGGGTCCCTTCCAGCTATATTCTATTCTGATATTCTAATTCAAGGAGACAGCAAATAAGCACTGAATGAATTTCTTGAGCAGTTTTCCTGCCAAAGCAAGGAAAAGAAACATATTGACGGAATCCTTCAGGGCTGTTCTTGTTTTTTAATATCAGCTGCATCGCTTTTGAAAAGACATTTTTCTCTTTTGACAGTCTAGCCCTTCTCCCGTCTGTAATCTGTAAATAAGCTATTGATGACTTGGTTTGCTGGGCTGAATATCCTCACAGGAATATCCCAACAGGAATTTGGGATGATAAAGCAAATACAAATTATTTCAAAGCATAAGGATTTAAGCCCCGCCCCCCAGCCCCATTTGCACTATTGTAAGCTTTCCAGTTTCTCAAAACTTCTGAATTCCCCCCCCTTTTTGCACAATGTAATTAGCTCATAGCACACCACATACACACAGACTAGCACACACCCAGTCTGAAACGTGAGCCACAATTTATCACCTAACTGGCGACACCTCCTCCTGCAATGTGCAATTTAGGAATGAAATATGAGTAATTTTTATTGTAGCGGTATATCTTGCCATGGGGCTTGAGATGATGGACTGGATCCCATTATCTCAGAACTTATATTGCTAAAACAGGGAGGCTAAAGATTAAGGCCAAGGTACGCCCACGTGTGACCTATCCTCCGTGAGCTGCACTGGCTTCCTGTGGGTCTCCGGACGCAATTCAAGGTGTTGGTTATCACCTTTAAAGCCCTTCATGGCATAGGCCAGGTTACTTACAGGACTGCATACTGCCGCACAGTTCCCAGAGACCGGTGAGGTCCCGTAGATTGGGCCTCCTTCAGGTCCCGTCGGCCAGACAATGTCGGCTGGCGGGCCCTCGGGGAAGGGCCTTTTCTGTGGTGGCTCCGACGTGGTGGAATCAACTTCCCCCCGAGGTTCGAACAACTCCCACCCTGCCGGCCTTTAAGAAAGCCATTAAAACTCTCCTGTTCCGGCAGGCCTGGGGCTGATGTCCCCGGGGGGGTGGGGTGGGACATGATCGGACTTGCGGTATGATTGAATTATTTTATTGTCTTATTCTTAGTAATAGTAATAGTAGTAAAGTTGGAAGGGACCTTGGAGGTCATCTAGTCCAACCCCCTGCTCGGGCAGGAAACCCTACACCATTTCGGACAAATGGCTGTCCAGTCTCTTCTTAAAAACTTCCAGTGTTGTTTTAATTTTGTACGCCGCCCTGAGTCCTTTGGGATTGAGCGGCATATAAATAAATTAAATAAATAAATAAATAATTCCCCAACCCAAGAGATGAAGTTGGAATGATCTGTGAATTGGAGGATTGTAGATCTTTAGATGCCTTCAAGCTTCACGAACCACCTTGGACCAATCTAGACAACGCTGGATCACCCAGCTTTGTTCCTATCACAAGACCCATCACAAGATGCTCACCTGACATGACCCAGACCTGACCCATGACAAGACCCCTCACAAGACCCTCACTTGAGGTGACCCTCACCTGACCCATGACCAGACTCCCTCACAAGACCCATAACAAGAGCCTCACCTGATGTGACCTTCACCTGACCAATGACAAGATCTATGACAAGACCGCTCACAAGACCTTCACCTGAGGTGACCCTCACTTGACCCATCACAAGACCCTTGTGTGAGATAACCCACACCTGACTCATCATAAGACCCATCACAAGACTCTCACCTGATGTGACCCACACCTGACCCATCACAAGACCCATCACAAGATCTTCACTTGAAGCAACCCATACCTGATCTATCACAAGACCCATCACAGGACCCTCACTTGATGTGATCCCCACAAGACCCATCACAAGACCACCTCACAAGACCTTCAGCTGAGATGATCCTTATCTAACCCATGACAAGAATCTCACCTGACATGACCCATCACAAGACCTTCAGCTGATACGACCTTCCCCTCACCAGACCTACTGACCACACCCAACGTCCTTGTAAACAGAAGACCACCTGTAACACTGACCTCTCCTCAACTCCGCTGAGGACGTTACCCAGCCTGCTAACGAAATGTTTGGAAACCAACCCACCAGCTCAGAGAACGAATCTCCACCTTCATCCTCCACCAGAGCTACAGATATTCACCACTCTCACAAAGTTGTTTTGTTCATAGCTTCATCATAATAAAGACAAGTATGCACATACATACACACACACACACACACACACACACACCGCTCAGCTGAGTTATGGGAGATTCTTTTTAGACTTCTGCTAATATAATTCAGTTTTCGCCCCAGCTGTCATTTCTAGTAGAAAACTCAGCTTCTAGAAGTGAGGAAAATGGTCACGTTCCTTACATTATCTTTGTTTTGTTCACATTCTCATTCCATAACATATTCCTTGACTCAACCACCATTTGTTTAGAGATTGTTCAAAGTTACAACGGGCACTGAGAAGAGGGACTCATTTCACACTTAACAACCGTTGCAGCATTCCCATGGTCACGTGATCAAAATCTGGGTGCTCAGCAACTAGCATGTACCCTTGACGGTTTCCCTATCTCGGGACCATGCAATCCCCATTTGCAACCTTCCCCACCAGCTTCCGACACGCAAACTCCATGGGAGAAGCCAGATTCGCATAAGCATGACGTGATTCATTTAACGATAGTGGACAAAGCAGGTCGCACAATGGAGCAACAACTCGCAACCACTGCCTGGCTTAGCCCTGGAAACGTGGAGCCCAAACTGTGATCGTAAATCAATCTATACATCAATCTATAAGTATTTATGGTATGGCCCAATTCTGTGCACAAAGTTTAAAATTAGGATTTAACGGACATCCCAGAGGGGATGACTTACCGTTTTGCTTTGTACAGGTAAGTCCTCGACTTAACGACAACTGAGCCCAAAATGTCTGTTGCTAACTCAGGCGGTTGTTAAGTGACTTTTGCCTGCATTTTGCAATAAAGGGATCACATGAGCCCGGGACACTGCAACCGTCGTAAATGCGAGTCAGTTGGTAAGCGTCTGAATTTTGATCGCGCGACCACAGAGATTTTGCAATGATTGTTAAGTGTGAAAAACGGCCGTAAGTCATTCGAACGGTCACTAAACAAACCTTTGTAAGTTGTAAGAGGACCGCCTGTAGTGCAACAAGTATTTTGAGGGAATACTCTGGACACCCCGCACCAGCGATGCAGTTTGCTCCAGTAAAAAAAAAAAAAACCACTAGGTTGTGTGGGTGGGTGGGGAAGATATATTTTTTTCCGGTCCTCCCTGTATCCTGACCTTTCCCAGAACACAAACCATCTTTGTTAAATGGCTGGCATTTCTCTCTTTAATTAACATCCAAGTGTGTGTGTGTGTGTGTGTGTGTGTGTGTGTGTGTGTGTGTGATAAAACTCTAAAAGCAGTGCCCAGTTGTTTGCCAAGATTTTCACTCCGAAGATCCAGCAGTTTAATTATCGGCGCCTCACTGCACCAAATCAAACAGTCGTCAGCCAGCCAGAATTTAAGCAGAGTTCCTGCTGCAATTAAGCAATGTTTTCCCAGCTTCCCTTCATTTTCTTTTCCTAAAGAAGTCATTCCAGATCTCTTGTCCAGCTGCAAATAAATGCCGCATTGGAGAATTGTCATTGTTTTGAGTAATTAAACTAGACCTAGCCAATTCCTGCAACTGTCTTTATATGTTTGAGCCTCCAGTCCCCTAATCATCTTTGTTGCTCTTCTCTGGACTCTTTCCAGAGTCTCAACATCATTTTTATATTGTGGTGGCCAAAACTGGATGCAGTATTCCAAGTGTGGCCTTACCAAGGCCTTATAAAGTGTATTAATACTTCACGTGATCTTGATTCTATCCCTCTGTTAATGCAGCCCAGCACTGTGTTGGCCTTTTTGGCAGCTGCAGCACACTGCTGGCTCATATTTAAGTGATTGTCCACTAGGACTCCGAGATCCTTCTCACAGTTATTATTATTGAGCAAGGTACCCCCTATGCTCTACCTGTGCATTTGGTTTTTCTTGCCTAAATGTAGAACCTTGCTTTTTTCACCATTGAATTTCATTTTGTTAGATAGCGCCCAGTGTTCAAGTCTGTCCAGATCCACCTGTATCCTAAGCCTGTCTTCTGGAGTGTTGGCTATTCCTACCAGCTTGGTGCCGTCTGCAAATAGATAGATAGTTCCCCATCTATCCCCTCGTCCAAATCATTGATGAAGATGTTGAAGAGCATTGGGCTCAGAACAGAGCCCTGTGGCACCCCACTACACACTTCCCTCCATGTAGATGCGGTTCTATTGAGGACCACACGCTGAGTACGGCCGGTCAGCCAGGGATAATAAAACAGGGAATTAAAAAATGTGTCATCGATGCCTCCGTCTCATTGTGGCTACTAAAATTCCTGTATCCCATCTCTCCTCTCTCCGAAACTGGTGGTCAGTTATATGGAGATCAACCTTAAATATTAATTAAGCCCGAAGATCTTATTGCTATTTCTCCCCATCTACAATTCATTAAAAGCACATTCCCTTTGGGGCTGTTTCCACTTATTTTTCCCCGGTGATGTGAAGGCATAATTGCTGTTACAATCATTTGTTTACTGACCATTCCAAGTTACGACAGCACTCAAAAAGGTGACTTATGACCGTTTTTCACACTTATGGCCGATGCAGCCTCCCCGTGGTCACGTGATCAAAATTCAAACACTTGGCAATTGGCTTGTACTTATGACAGTTGCAGTGTCCCAGGGTCACGTGATCCCCTTTTGTGACTTTCTGGCAAGCAAAGCCAATGGGGGAAGACAGATTCCTTTAAAAACCACTTGATTCACTTCACAACTCTGCCAAGAAACATCATAAAACAGGACAAAACTCATTTAACAACTGTCTCGCTTAGTGACAGAAATTTTGGGTTCAATAGTGGTGGTAGGTCAAGGACTATCCAAATCCAAACTTTGGAAAAATTGGATGGCTAGAGAATGCAACTCAACAAAAGGGGGGCTACACATTGTTGTTGTTGTGACCCCAGTCCTCACTCCTAGAAAATACTAATGTTAATTCCAAGATTGTGCAAATTTCCACCCGGACATGACTCTTGTTGTTGTTAGTTGTGAAGTCGTGTCTGACCCATCGCGACCCCATGGACAACGTTCCTCCAGGCCTTCCTGTCCTCTACCATCTCCTGGAGTCCATTGAAGCTCACGTCTCTTGCTTCAGGGACTCCATCCAGCCACCTCATTCTCTGTCGTCCCCTTCTTCTCTTGCCCTCCATCTTTCCCAGCATTAGGCTCTTCTCCAGTGAGTCCTTCCTTCTCATTAGGTGGCTAAAGTACTTGAGTTTCAACTTCAGGATCTGGCCTTCTAAAGAGCAGTCAGGGTTGATCTCCTCTAGGACTGACCGGTTGGATCGCCTTGCAGTGGACATGACTCTGTATGGCTGTATATAAAGTTGCACCATGTTTACTTTTGTGCAGTGTTTTCTGGGGCTCCCGTGCCACAAAAATACCACGTTGAACTTTCTTGGTTCAACTAGACAGGTGGTCATCCTTGACTTACGACAACAACTAAGGCCAAAATTTCCATTGCTAAGCAAGACTGTTCTTAAGTGAGTTGTGCCTGATTTGATGAGCTTCTTTGCCCCCATTGTTCAAGGACTTGCTGCAGTTGTTAAGTTCCTTCTTTATCTGTGGCAGAAGCACTTACAAATTCAAATAAAACGGGTATAAAATAGGTCATAAAAATATAACGTGTGTAAGAAGTATATACATAGATATATATCTATGTGTGTGTGTTGTTAAGTGAATCATATGGTTGTTAAGCGAATCCAACTTCCATCACTGACTTTGCTGGTCAGATAGATAGATAGATAGATAGATAGATAGATAGATAGATAGATAGATAGATGAGAGAGAGATGAGAGAGATATATAGAGAGATATGAGAGATGATAGAGATGATAGAGATAGATAGGTATGTAGATAGATAGAGAGATGACAGAGATGACAGATAGATAGATAGATAGATATAGATAGATAGAATAGATGAGAGAGAGAGATGATAGAGATGATATATATATATAGAGATATGAGAGAGATGATAGAGATGATAGATAGGTATGTAGATAGATAGATAGAGAGATATGATAGATGATAGATAGATAGAAACATAGATAGATAGATAGATAGATAGAGAGAGAGAGATAAAGAGAGAGAGAGAGGTAGGCAGACAGACAGACAGACAGACAAAGACAGATAATAGATAGATAAATAGGTAGGTAGGTAGGTAGGTAGGTAGGTAGGTAGATAGATAGATAGATAGATAGATAGATAGATAGATAGATAGATAGATATGTTGTTAAGTGAATTATATGGTTATTAAGTGAATCTGTATTCTCCATTGACTTTGCTGATCACAAGCCAGCTGGGAAAGTCACCAATGGTGATCACAGGACCCCAGTACACTGCAGCCATCATAAATACGAACCAGTTGCCAAGTGCCCAAATTTTGATCACATGACCACAGGGATGCTGCAACGGTCCTAAGTAGTGGTGGGATTCAAATACCTGAATATCTGGTTCTCTGCGTGGATGCAGGCCTGGGCCTCCGAGACCTAGAATGGACTTCCGGAAGTGAACAGCCGGTGGGCTGTTCTAGGCCTGGGAGACCTCCTCCAGGCCTCTGAGGCCTAGAACAGACTTCTAGAAGCAGCCGGTTCTCCAAACTCAACACAATTTAGCTACCGGTTCTACCGAACTGGTGTGAACTGGCTGAATCCCACCACTGGTCCTAAGTGTGAAAAGTGGTCACAACCAATTTTTTTCCCACTGCCATTGTAACTTTGAACGGTCACTAAACGAATGGTTATAAGCCGGGGACTACCTGCCTGTACCATCCCACCAGGACTGCATTTTTTGGCAGTATAAATTCCCGTTCATTAAGCCATTATCCTTTCTCCAATCTCCAGAAGCAGAAAAAAACAGGTTTTTTTTTCAAAAAAAAGAGAAAATCACGATTCCCCATCGGTCATGGATGTTGGGGGGGGGGGGAAATGGGAGGGAAAGTTTCTTTACCAAATTACCTGGGCAAAGAGCGATATTGCAGAACTTGGTTTGCTTCTCGGGACCTTCGCAGGGGCTCCCTCCGAACTGGGGGGGTTTGCATATCCGGGTGCGATCTCTGTATCCCCGTCCGCAGGTTGATGAACAGAGACTCCAGGGGGACCATTCGTCCCAGGTGCCGTGGACTGTAATGAAAGAAATAGAAATAGAAATAGAAATAGGAGTAGAGTAGAGTAAAATGGATGAAACAGAATAGAATAGAATAGAACAGAGTAGAGTAGAGTAGAGTAGAGTAGAGTCAGAGTAGAGTAGAATGGATGAAATAGAATAGAATAGAATAGAAATAGTAGTAGAGTAGAGTAGAATGGATGAAATAGAGTAGAGTAGAGTAGAGTAGAGTAGAATGGATGAAATAGAATAGACTAGAATAGAATGGATGAAACAGAATAGAATAGAACAGAACAGAATAGAATAGAGTAGAGTAGAGTAGAGTAGAGTAGGGTAGGGTAGGGTAGGGTAGAGTAGGGTAGGGTAGGGTAGGATAGGGTAGGGTAGGGTAGCGTAGAGTCAGAGTAGAGTAGAGTAGAGTAGAGTAGAGTAGAATGGATGAAATAGAATAGAATAGAACAGAACAGAATAGAATAGAGTATAGAGTAGAGTAGAGTAGAATGGATGAAATAGAATAGAATAGAATAGAATAGAACAGAAGAGAATAGAACTGGAAGGGACCTTGGAGGTCTTCTAGTCCAGCCCCCTGCTCAAGCAGGAGAACCTATACCATTTCAGACAAGTGACTGTCTAGTCTCTTCTTAAAAACCACCAGTGATGGAGCAACCACAACTCCTGAAGTCTCTGTATCTGCTCACTGTTGATCACTTATTTATGATTTCTTTCTTTCTTGGATGTTCATCCCCACCTTTCTTGTTCTTTATCAGGAACTCAAGAGACTAAACATACCTGGGTCTCTTTCCACCTCCTATTTAATTCACGACAACAACCCTGTGAAGTTGGGGTTGGACTGAGAGAGAAGAACTGCCCCAAAGTCACCCAGTAGGCTTTTGTGCCTCAGGTGGAACTAGAATTCACCCTCTCCTGGGTCACAATGTCACCCAGTCAGCTTTTGTACCTAAGGGAGGACTAGAACTCAGTTGGTGATTGGCCCAAAGTCACCCAGCCAGCTTTTCTGTCTAATGAGGGGCTAGAAGTTCCAGTCTCCTGGTGATTGGCCCAAAGTCACCCAGCCGGCTTTTCTGTCTAATGAGGGGCTAGAAGTCCCAGTCTCCTGGTGATTGGCCCAAAGTCACCCAGCCGGCTTTTCTGTCTAAAGAGGGGCTAGAAGTCCCAGTCTCCTGGTGATTGGCCCAAAATCACCCAGCCGGCTTTTCTGTTTAATGAGGGGCTAGAAGTCCCAGTCTCCTGGTGATTGGCCCAAAGTCACCTAGCCGGCTTTTCTGTCTAATGAGGGGCTAGAAGTCCCAGTCTCCTGGTGATTGGCCCAAAGTCACCCAGCCGGCTTTTCTGTCTAATGAGGGGCTAGAAGTCCCAGTCTCCTGGTGATTAGCCCAAAGTCACCCAGCCGGCTTTTCTGTCTAATGAGGGGCTAGAAGTCCCAGTCTCCTGGTGATTGGCCCAAAATCACCCAGCCGGCTTTTCTGTCTAATGAGGGGCTAGAAGTCCCAGTCTCCTGGTGATTGGCCCATAGTAACCCAGCCGGCTTTTCTGTCTAATGAGGGGCTAGAAGTCCCAGTCTCCTGGTGATTGGCCCAAAGTCACCCAGCCGGCTTTTCTGTCTAATGAGGGGCTAGAAGTCCCAGTCTCCTGGTGATTGGCCCAAAGTCACCCAGCTGGCTTTCAGGCGGAAGACAAACTAGAACTCACCCTCTCCTAGTGATTGGCCCAAAGTCATCCAGGAAGCTTTCATGTCTAAGGTGGGACTAGAACTGCCAGGTTCCTAGACCAGTACATAGACCAAACTGGCTGTCTTTTTATAGCTTCTTTGTTCTGCATTCTACCTTCCCCATTTATTCTGTGCAAATTAAACAGCTGGAGACAAATTTTTAGGTCAGCGTAGAGCAGTGACAACATGGGGGGTGGGAGAGAGGGCGAATCCTGATTAAAATTTGCCCCTGGACACTCCAGAGAAGCTGAAAAAAAAAAAAAAAAAGCTTCCATTTTCCACTTATAAGCTCCTTAGTAAATTGCAGTTTCTTTTTTAGCGGAAACAATTTTGCCCTTTTCTGACTGGAGGATAAGCAAATCTACACACTTGCAGTCCAGGACCTTCGTATTATTCATATTCAGCGAACATTTTAACTGTAATTTCTGCGTTCATTTGCAAGTCTAAGGACGCCCCACATAGACATTTCCACTCAAATAAAGCTAATACTTTCACCCGTACTTTTGGCGCCGATTTGCAATTCTAAGAGTTCTCTTTTTTGATTCCGCTTGAGCTTGCCTTTTCCTCCCAAATCATAGTTAAATACGTAGTTCGAGGAGGTTCAGATTCCTGAAATTTGTGTTGAAACATTATTAGCACCAGCCCCACTTGTTCGTATTTAATACGTGCAAAGAGTTCGCCTTGCACAGATGCCAGGAGAAGAAACGCCGGTTAAAATATGAAAGCATCCGTTATTAAGAGGTGTAAACATATCGAGTCAGCGCTGCATGATATAATAAGGAGAAGGCTATTCTTCGCTGCAGATCTGAAGGGATTTACTCCCTTGTTACGTTCACCATTCGAAATTCGGTTTCAAACGGGAGGATTTACAAAAATATTCCCTCCCGGACACGGGAGGTCCAAAGAAGCCATTCAGATGTTTTGGGATTCTCCGAGTTGGATTCCAAAGAGAGGTAGAGCTCATCTTAGGATCAAAATTGAGCCCAGAATTTCCACTGCTAAGTGAGACAGTTGTTAAGTGAGTTTTGACCCCTTTCTTGTTAAGTGAATTACTGCGATTGTTAACCCAGTGGTTAAGTGAATCTGGCTTCCCCCATTGACTTTGCGTGTCAGAACGTCACCAAAGGGGATCACATGCTGCCCGGAACGCTGCAACTGTCATAAGTACGAGTCAGTTGCCAAGCCTCTGAACGTTGATCACGTGACCATGGGGAGGCTGCGACGGTTGTGTATAATATAGTCATAAGTCACTATTTTTTTTCCCAGTGGCATTTTTAACCTCGACCGGTCACTAAACAAATGTTGTAAGTCGAGGACTATTTGTAATTCAAAACCGTCTCTTTGGGGGTTCAGTCATCCCATGATGGCAGGTTTGATTATATCCCTAATCCAACTAGGCTAGATCAGAATTCCTAAACAGGCTCCTTTGGGATCCCATGTGTTGCCTGTGTCAATCACCTGCCTCAGCAGATCATTTATCGCTTAATTGATTAATTACAATTCATTCTGTTGTTCGTTGCATTCTAAGTTCACCAGAAGGTGATGTTGAAAATTAGGATGGGTCGCTCTGATACAGGAGAGTATTCGTAGCTTAGGGTTGAGCTGTGGGGTCCTGGGTGGTCCCTGAGCTTCTGGCAGAGGTTTCATGATCCAACTAGGAAACATCATCAGTGCTTGAAGGGAGTGGAGTTTATGGAGAGGAGGAGGAGGAGGAGGAGGAGGAAGAAGAGGAAGAGGAGGAGGAGGAAGACTGTTTTGGTGCTCTCTGAGCTTGGTTGTTTTCTTGCAGACGTTTCATGACCCAACTAGAGAACACCATCAGTGCTTGAAGGGAGTGGAGTTTATGGAGAGGAGGAGGGGGAGGGGGAGGGGGAGGGGAGGAGGAGGAGGAGGAGGAGGAGGAGGAGGAAGACTGTGGGGTTCTTGGTGCTCTCTGAGCTTGGTTGTTTTCTTGCAGATGTTTCATGACCCAACTAGGGAACACCATCAGTGCAAGGAAGGAGTGGAGTTTGTGAAGAGGAGGAGGAGGAGGAAGACGACAATGACTCTGGGGTTCTTGGTGCTCTCTGAGCTTAGTGATTTTCTTCCAGATGGAGGGAGTGGGGTTTTTCTCTGTTTTAATACAACTGGTTTGCTCTATCATCTCAAGAACACTCCCATCAACACTGACAGGGCAAACCACCAGTATATAAATAGACAAGAAATCCCACTCCTCCTCCTCCTCCTCTTCTTCCTCCTCCTCCTCCTCTTCCTCCTCCTCCTCTTCCCCCACACACCCCACTCCCATCTAGCACTGATTATGTCCCCTAGTTGGGTCATAAAACACCTGCAAGAAAACCACCAAGTTCAGAGAGAATCAAGGACCTCACAGTCGTCGTTGTTGTCCTCCTCCTCCTTCTCCTCCTGGTGCTCCTCCTCCTCCTCCTCCTCCTCCTCCTCCTCCTCCTCCTCCTTTCCACAAACCCCTCTCCCTTCTAGCACTGATGATGTTATCTAGTTGGGTCATGAAACATCTACAGGAAAACAACTGAGCTCAGAGACCACTAAGGACCCCACAGTCATCCTCCTCCTCCTCCTCCTCCTCCTCCTCTTCCTACCCCTCTCCCTTCTAGCACTGTTACCTAGTTGGGTCATGAGACGTCTGCAAGAAAACAGTCAAGCTCAGAGACCATCGAAGACCCCTCAGATCTGATACTTCTTAAACTAAACAAAAGTCTTCTCTAACACAGAGACAGAATTTCACCCCAGGAGTTAAACAGGATTCATTCCTAGATGTGAATCCAAATGTTGCACCATGTCCTTTGTGTCATCACATAAAAGATACACAATTGACAGTATCTGTATCCCTTGCCTAACCATAGCAGGGTACACCTGATGTCTTTGTGGCTTGTTAAGCATTCATGTGATTTTAAAGAAGTGTTGATAAGACCCAAGTCCAGGTTTCCATAGATATATAATTTCGGAGATGAGAATCAACTGGGTATTTTAATGAGAACACAAAACAGATTAGCTCGCTAACATCCCACTGCCACCATCTTACTGGTTTGCCCTTTTCAACAGCACACACTGAATTATTTTTGCAACTGAAAACATATGCTTGTGGGTGAAATCGCTCAGGCAGGCAGGAACCACAAAGTGATATTTTTCTTTCCACTGCGATTTGGAACGGAGTCCAAGTTCCCTGAAGCCCTTTCAGAAATAACACAAGTGAGGGGAAACTATCCAATAAAAGCGAACATCTGTAGCTAAGAGTTGAATTGTGGGCTTCTTGGTTCTTACTGAACTTATTTGTTGAGTTGGAGATGTTTCATTACCCAACTAGGTAATATCATCAGTACCATTATCTTCATCAGTAAACCAGTGGTGGGATTCAGCCGGTTCGCACCACTTCGGCAGAACCGGTAGCTAATTTTTTGTTGCCCAGGCCCAGAATGGACTTCCAGAAGTGGCATCCACACAGAGATCTGGTTGTTCACATATTTGAAGCCCACCACTGCAGTAAACCCTAGGAAGAACGGTTGTGGGAACTTGGAACCTCTGGTCTAATGAAGAGAAGGACTAGGAGTGACATGATAGCAGTCTTGCAATACTTGAGGGGTTGTCCCAGAAAGGAAAGGGGTCAACCTATTCTCCAAAGAACCTCAGGGCAAGACAAGAAGTAAGAGATGGAAGCTTAATGAGAGATTGAAGCTAGAAGGAAAGATAATTTTTAATACAATTAATCAGTTAATTGTATTACAATTAAGTTTAATACAATTAAACTTCTTGCCTCCAGAAGTTATGGGTGCTCCATCATTGGAGGTTTTCAAGAAGAGTTTGGACAGCCATCGATCTGGAATGGTTTAAGGTCTCCTGCTTGAGCAAGGAGTCGGATGAGAAAATCCTCCAACGTTCCTTGCAACTCTGTTATTCTGTAACTCGTTAGATAACAGTTGCACTGGTGATGTTACCTAGCTGGGTCATGAAACATCTTCATGCAACATACAAGCTCAGAGAACACCAAGACCTCAACAGGCAAAACTATTTCAGGTGTTGCATTTAGTGTGCATTATTTATACAGATTGCAGAATTCTGTGGTTCCCCATCTGATTTGATGCTGAAGCTCTTTCAGCTGGAAGCACACCCTGCCCCGTGTCTGGAAGAGAGAAGGGGAAAGGAATGAGGGGTGGTGCATGAAGGTCATCACCTGGACAGACTGCAGAATTGTTGCATTGGCGTTGTTCGCGGAGGGGCCCACTGCATTGGGTGCTGTACGAATACGATACACAGAACCGAGTCCTAGTCTGCCAGCCCTCCCCACAGGTGGTCGAACAGACGCTCCAGGGCGACCACTCTTCCGCCGCTGGATCACCTGTCAAGGTGTAGAACACAGGAAACTACCTTATCCTGAGGTTGACCACCCATTTTGTTTTTGCATTAGAGAGAGGTGGAAACGGGGTCAAGAGGGACATGGCATGGATTCTCCAAGTTGTGCTCTCTCTTGGGGAGCCAACATTTCTTCTTTGACCTTAGGTGGGACCATGGGAACAGGGAGCATGTCCTTGTTTGAGTTGTCAAGGTCAAAAGTAGGCAATTATACAAGCTATATAAATAATGCAGGTACTCAGTGGGGATGTATTAAGCGAGAATTCCATTGCAGGTAAGTCCTTAAGAAACAACTGCAATGGGGTCTGCCCATTGCAGTCGTTATGTCATAATAATAACTGTCACCTGAATGACCTGATTTTACGAACTTTTTTGCATTGTCATTAAGTAAATCCACAGTTATTAAGTGAACCAACGGCTTGCTAAGGACACAGTTTTGCCCCAAACTGAAATAAATACTGATTTTCAGCAAAGTTTCATAAAACATGACTGCAAACCAGCATAAACGCAGCCACATTGCTGAGCAGGTTTGGCTTCTCAATTCAGAATGGAAGAACCTTCTTGGAGGAGAAGCGAAACCTCTTCAAAGAAAAACAAAGAAAATCCAGTTGCCTCTTGAAAAAAGCACCTTGGGGGCATCCCGAGGTTAAAACAAAGCAAGAATGCTGCATGGGTTTAAGCCAGTCATCCTATCTTTATCTGGGTTAATTGAATGTGCTAATTGATCTAATGCAGCACATTTAAGCTGCAAAGTTCTGCATTTCTTCTAGATGGCAGCCAAGAGTTTTCTTTACTGGCTAGCTGAGGAATTCTGGGAATTGAAGCCCACAAGTTGCCAAGTTTGGAGACCCTGGTTTATGCATTCACAAAGTTCCATCTCCCTTGGTTACCCTTGACTGTATTCTAGCTTAGAGGTCCTCAACCTTTTGGGCACCAGGGGCTGGTTCCATGGAGAGAGATTTTTCCACGGCCCGAAGAGGGCGTGGTTTTGTGTGTTGCCTGAATCCTGTGGATAGGGCGTTGCTTGTTTGTGCAGACTGGTTGCTGGCATGCCGCAACCCAGTACTGGTCCACAGACCAGGGATTGGAGAACCCTGATCTAGCTCTAACCAGGTTCTGATCCTTATTTGAGAAGGTTCCTGTGCACAGTGTAGCAATGCATCTGTTAATTTGAAACCTTCACCTGTGCACCTGAGTTTTGCTCTTGACAATGCAGTGCAAGTAGCCCCCTATATATGCCGTGCAGGTTGTCCTCATCCTACGACCAAAATTTATGTTGCTAAGTGAAGAAAAGTCTAGAGCAGTGGTTCTCAACCTGTGGGTCGGGACCCCATTTGGGGTCGAACGACCATTTCACGGGGGTCGCCAAACAACGCAGTCCGCCATTTTTCCCCCCTTTTCCTTAGCTGTGCTACTCCCTTTTATTCTATTGGCTTTTGAAAGCCAATAGAATAGACTCTCTTGAATAGAGTCTAATTCTATTGGCTTTCCAAAGCCAATAGGAATTGTCCATGCTGTCTCTGCCCTGCTGAGCCCGCCAAAAGTCCCATTCTGCAAACGGTGCTGCACCAGTTGAGTAGTCCTCGACTTACGACCGGTTGAATAGTCCTCGGCTTATGACCGGTTGGGGGTCACGGCATTAAAAAGGTTGAGAATCACTGGTCTAGAGTCTCCTGCTTGAGCAGGTGGTTGGGCTAGAAGACCTCCAAGGTCCCTTCCAGCTCTATTCTGATGGATTGATTGAAATGTGTTAAATGAGTTTCGCCCTGTTTTACATCTTTCCTTGACAAATTTGGTAACTGAACCGGTGCAGCTGTGAAATTAGCAACTTGGTTGCTAAGGGAATCTAGTTTTCCCCCTTGAGTGCTTGTCAGAAGGTCACAAAAGGGGATTGCCCGATCTCAGAGACACTGCAACGTGACTCATGTCATAAACGCGAGTGACTTATGACCCTCTTTCACACTTACGACCATTGCAACCTCCCCGCAGTCACGTGATTTATATTTGAATGCTTGACAACCGACTCGCACCATAAACATGAGTCAGTTGTCAAGCATTTGAATATAAATCACATGACCGCGGGGAGGTTGCAATGGTTGTAAGTGTGAGAGAGGGTCTTAAGTCCCTTTTTTTTCAGTGCCATTGTAAATTTGAACAGTCTCTAAATCAGTGGTTCTCAACCTTTTTAATGCCGCGACCCCCAACCGGTCGTAAATCGAGGACTACTCAACCGGTCGTAAGTCGAGGACTACTCAACTGGTGCAGCACCGTTTGCAGAATGGGAGTTTTGGCGGGCTCAGCAGGGCAGAGACAGCATGGACAATTCCTATTGGTTTTTGAAAGCCAATAGAATTAGACTCTATTCAAGAGAGTCTATTCTATTGGCTTTCAAAAGCCAATAGAATAAAAGGGAGTAGCACAGCTAAGGAAAAGGGGGAAAAAAATGGCGGACTGCGTTGTTTGGCGACCCCCGTGAAATAGTCGTTCGATCCCAAATGGGGTCCCGACCCACAGGTTGAGAACCACTGGACTAGATGAACTGTTATAAGCGGAGGACTCTCCTGGTGCCAACAACTGCCCCTGAGCAATTGCTATGTAGTCAACTGCCAAACTGAGAATACTACAGGACACTTATTGTACTATCAGTAGAAGAGCATATTTGTAGCTCAGGATTGAACTGTGAGGGTCCCTGGGGCCCTCTGAGCTTGGTTCTTTTCTTGCAGACGTTTCACGACCCAACTAGGTACCATCATCCATGCGGATGCTGTGACCTAGTTGGGTAATGAAATGTCTACAAAGGAAACAGCCAAACTCAAAAAGCACCAAGGACTGCACACTTACATTGCTATTCATGCCCAACTGGTTTCCTTAATTGATGGATCCGAATCTTGAGCAAATCCCCCCTATGGGTGAATTTTATAACCAGGTTAAGGATGTTGGTCTAAGACAGACCAATAATGGCTTACAAGTGAATATCTGGAGGCCAAACGGCCTCTCAATGTTTAATCTTTCCTTTTTGTTTCTTCTACCCTAAGGAAAATCAGATCAGGCTAATTTGACAATCCTTTTTCAATTGTACTTCTTTTTTGTAAGTAAAAACCCAAATCTTCAATAAGATTAAGAAATCTTTTTGTCCTCAAATTTGAGAAAGATAAAAATCCAGTCAGAATCAAGTTATTCTTTCAGCGTTTTAAACTCCCCTGGATAGTCAGTCGCCACTGTTTTTAGAGGGTGGAATAGAATTTCCCTTCCTTCTCTCCACAGGGGGGAAAATACTTTGGGCAGCTTATACAGGTGGGAAAAATAATTAGCATTGAAGAGAGGTTCAGATCTCACCAAGTCTCATCCGTGCTGCTTTATAGGTGCCTGGTGGTAAGTTTGACTTCGGCAATCTGCAGCCTAGTGACAGGCCATATTTCTATGGCCGGTGTTTCATCCGCCAGTTTGGAGGGCTGCCCTAGATCGAGCAGAAGGGCTACCACCCTCCCACAATCAAGTGGGGATCCCCTCTGTGCTTGTTGCCCCTACAGGGCGACTTTTGACCCTTTCCAGGGTTCCCCAGCGGTGCAAAATCAGACATGGAAGACGGAGCTCGACTTCCAACAGCCGTGGTGCCCGCGGCAGCAAACTGGAAGGCTAATCTGAGCCTTTATGTATGGAACTGTTGGTCTCTTACATTTTCATTTTCTAACATTTGGGCTACGTACCTATCTGTGGCGCAGGATAGCCGTATTTCTGAAAGTCTTCTATGTCGTCTCTTTTCCGGTTATCTGTCGACCGTAGAGACTGACTCCGGGAGTTATAGTGCACATTAGCTAGAAGTAAAAAGGGAAAAAAAGAAAAGGGGGAAAAAGAGAGAAGAATCTAGATGAACACCCTTGCAAGAATCCTCTTCTCCGCAAAACAAGAAAGGAAAAATTCACATTACTAGAAGATGGGGCCCTCTTTGTTAAGATGAGGTCTGCACCTACTTCAGAAAGGAAGATCAGAGGCAAACAATAAAGGCTCCATTACATGTTCCCATGCCTGATTTAAGGTGACCTCCATTATGAAGAGGACTTATTGAAGGGGACATGTCTGCTTTTCTTTTCAGATAAATGCAGTGAGAAAGCGGGACTCAAATAATCCACATGCTGACTTTTTTAAAAAAATGGAAGGCCATGTATGTCTCATTAGAATTGAAAATGAGGACACTGAATGCAGACAGTTTAGATTCAACCATTAACATTACAGAATATAAAACATAGAATAATCAGGTTGAAAGGACCTTGCACATCTTCTAGTCCCACCCCCTTCAGTGATGGAGCACCCACAATTTCTGGAGGCAAGCTACTCCACTGATTAATTTTTCTCAGTGTAAAGAAAGTTCTCCTAGGGACAATGAACCAACCGCTTGATGGGCTCCATATCACTCTGAACTCTCCAGGTCCACCTGGCAAAACCAGGTCTTCAGGGCCTTTTCAAAGAGTGTCGAATTGGAGGTCAATCTGATCTCTGCAAGGATGCTGTTCCACAGACAGGGAGCCACCACAGAGAAGATCTTTCTTTTGGAATTATCCAGGACCAAAAAAAAAAAGATACAGAAGGATGAAAGAAACAATGTCACCTACAAAATCAACTGTAACCACTGCAACCAATTCTACATGGGACATACATCACGTCAATTAAAAACCAGGATCCGCGAACATCGGCTGGCAGTCAAATGCCACCATCCCAAATCCTTAATCTCTACCCACACCAACACCAAGGATGCTGTTCCACAGACAGGGAGCCACTCACAGAAATGATCTTTCTTCTGGAATTATCCAAAGACAAGATACAGAAGGATGAAAGAAACAAGGTCACCTACAAAATAAAACTGTTAACGATTGCAAGCAATTCTACGTGGGACATACAAAATGTCAATTAAAAACCAGGATCCTCAAACATTGGCTGGCAGTCCAATGCCACCATCCCAAATCCTTAATCTCTACCCACACCAACACCAGTTTCATTGGAGCAACTCGAAAATCATTGGCCATCCTACCACCCGCCAGGCTTGTGAATTCCTCAAAGCTTGGCACTCCACAAGCAATTTCATCAACAGACACTTTGTCCTACAATTAGCCTACAGACCCCTCAGGATCCAAATCAACCACATAGCCAGCCAGAGACAGCACCGGCCCTCAACCATCCTGCGCAGGCCCCCCTCCCACCAGTACTTCGACTCCCAACGACCCAGACCCTCCCCATCACAAGACCCATCACAAGCCTCTCACTGATGACTCACACCTGACCCATCACTTTACACACCCACACCTGAAGCCCTTATAAACAGAAGAACACCAACACAGACATCTCCTAAACTCTAATGAAGATGTTATCTAGCCTTGTAATGAAACATTTGGAAACCAAATGTAGTAACTGTGAGAGGGACCTCGGAGTCCTAGTAGATAGTCACCTAAATATGAGCCAGCAGTGTGCTGCAGCTGCCAAAAAGGCCAACACAGTGCTAGGCTACATTAAAAAAGGGATAGAATCAAGATCACGTGAAGTATTAATACCA
Organism: Crotalus tigris; assembly: GCF_016545835.1. Classification (NCBI taxonomy): domain Eukaryota; kingdom Metazoa; phylum Chordata; class Lepidosauria; order Squamata; family Viperidae; genus Crotalus; species Crotalus tigris. The sequence continues at coordinate 556,382 of NW_024097244.1, forward strand.
CTCTACAATGCCTTGGTAAGGCCACACTTGGAATACGGCATCCAGTTTTGGTCACCACGATGTAAAAAAGATGTTGAGACTCTAGGAAGAGTGCAGAGAAGAGCAACAAAGATGATTAGGGGACTGGAGGCTAAAACATATAAGGAGCAGTTGCTAGAATTGGGTATGTCTATTTTAATGAAGAGAAGGACAAGGGGGGAACATGATAGCAGTATTCCAATATCTCAGGGGCTGCCATAAAGAAGAGGGAATCAAGCTATTTTCCAAAGCACCTGAAGGCAGGACAAGAAGCAACGGGTGGAAATTAACCAAGGAGAGAAGCAACCTAAAACTAAGGAGAAATTTCCTGACAGTGAGAACAATTAGTCAGTGGAACAACCTGCCTCCAGAAGCAGTAAATGCCCCAACACTGGAAGTTTTTAAGAAGAGACTGGACAGCCATTTGTCCGAAATGGTGTAGGGTTTCCTGCCTGAGCAGGGGGTTGGACTAGATGACCTCCAAGGTCCCTTCCAACTTTACTACTATTACTATTACTAATCCACAAGCTCAGAGAACGAACCTTCACCATCAAGGTCCTTCTTCTTGGTCCTACCAGATGGACCTCTTTAATAGAGATGACCTGGAACCTGCCCTGCCTCTGTGGTCTGGTGGATCAGGCAAATACAACTCCCAGCTCTGGTGGATCAAGTAGATACAACTGGGAAAAGATGGTCCTTCAAATACAACTGGGGAAAGATGGCCCCAGGTTATCAGCCACCCAAAATATTTCTGTAGGCTTTTTAGTCTGCTTACTAAAGTTATCTGGCCTTTTAAAACCCTGCAGAATTTGGAACGGAAAGGTTTCTATGCCTTGCAGTCATCTGGTCATTAGTACTCTCTCTGAGGATCGTTGAGGCCACTTGGAGGTTCATCTACATGCTCTCAGGGTCACCTCAATAGTGCAAATGAGTGTGGAGCCTGCTTGGAAGTGCTGACAAGTGTTTCACTCTCATTTGCACTACTTGGATGATCCTGAAGGCACAGAAGGAACCTCTTAAGTGTCCTCAATGACTCTCAGACAGAGTGCAAATGCCCAGATGACTGCAAGGGATTAAAAATCCTTCCATCCTCCACCATTCAGTCAGAACTGAAGAAGCTTCTTGGATGAGAAGCAAAACGTCTTCAAAGAAAAAATAAACAAGTCCAGTGGCCTTTTGAAAAAGCACTTTGGGGACAACCATGACCTGGATGAATGAGAATCTCCCTAGATTTCTAGAGAAAGCTTCATCCCCTCTTCCTGTTTTTAAGGAGAAGTTGCATCTCTGCAAACTAAATACAAAGAGAATCTTTTTTTTTAAAGATTAAACTGAAGAACATCAGAGAGAGTTTGCAGCTGGACTGCTGCAACTTCTAAGCGTGCACAGAGTACATTTTATTCCGAGAAGAGCGATAATCTCAGCAATATCGGAGAACAAAACCTAACAGTGAGCAACTTTAGTTTAGGATGCAGCTGTTCCTAAAATATAATCCAATTTTGATTCCAAAATAGGATTTTCGGTAACCCTTTCGGCTGCAGAGGAAGTAATCAGTGAGAAAAAGCACAACTAATTCCTAATGCATTCAATTTTATGAATAGCAAAAAAAAATTGCCTCCTTCAAAATTAATACAACATATCATTAAACCAAAGACAGCAAAATTGGGACAATTGCTGCTCCGCTGAGTAAGAACTATTACCACGGCTCGCGAGACAGCGGGAAAATAAACAATTTTGATACCATGATACAATTAAAACAAGCACAAAAAACCATCAGCATTTTGTTTTCAGGATTTAAAATGTCATAAACAATCTGTACAGCTGAGACGCAGATCTTCCGAGCAATCGTGGAAATTCCCCCGTGAAATGTTGAGAGATATTTATTTGCTTCCTCTTCTGCTCCAAATGTGGGCTTTCGTTTCTTCGAAACAAAGCTGGCGGCTTTGTAATTAAGAAGTTCAGGATTCAAATTAGTTGGTGAAGAAGCTTCTTCCCATATGTCCCCACATCCCCACCTGCTTTTTTTTTTTTTATTTTTTCCTCTGCCTCGTTTCCGTCTGATCTGAAGGTCTTCAAGATTTGGTGGTGTTGTTTTCAAGCTTACTAAAACTGTTTTCCGAAATGGCAAAAACAGATAGACTGGAAGCATTGCAATTTTATTTTTTTGTATTTCAGACCTGTGACCTGCTTTCAGATTGGGAGGACAATCGATTTGTGAACTTCATCAGAAGAAAAAAGGACTAGGAAGGGTGACATGATAGCAGTCTTCCAATATTTGAGGGGGTGCCACAAAGAAGAGGGGGGTTGAGCTATTCTCCAAAGCACCTGAAGGCAGAACAAGAAGCAACGGATGGAAATTAATCAAGTGGAGAAGCAACCTGAAACTAAGGAGAAATTTCCTGACAGTGAGAACAATTAATCAGGGGAACAGCTTGCTTCCAGAAGTTGTGGGTGCTCCATCATGGGAGGTTTTGAAGAAGCTGCCACAAAGAAGAAGGTCAACCTATTCTCCAAAACACCTGAGGGCAGGATAGGAAGAAATGGATGGAAGCTTATCAAAGAGAGAGAAGCAACCCAGAACTGAGGATGAATTTTGCTATTCTGTATTCTGTAAAGGTATATTTGGTTTGGGTTCAGAATAGAATAGAATAGAGCTGGAAGGGACCTTGGAGGTCTTCTAGTCCAGCCCCCTGCTTAAGGAGGAGAACCAATACCATCTCAGACATGTGGCTGTCCAGTCTCTTCTTAAATCCAAGTGCCCACGATTTCTGGAGGCAAGTAGTTCCACTGGTTAATTGTCCTCACTGTCAGGAAGTTTCTCCTTAATTCCAGGTTGCTTTTCTCCTTGGTCAGTTTCCAACCATTGTTTCTTGTTCTTCCCGCTGGTGCTTTGGAGAATAATGTGACCCCCTCTTCGTTATGGCAGCCCCTGAAATACTGGAATACTGCTATTGTGTCTCCCCAGTTTCTTCTTTTCTCTAGAACAGTGGTTCTCAATCTTTTTAATGCCGCGATCCCCAACCGGTCGTAAGTCGAGGACTACTCAACCGGTCGTAAGTCGAGGACTACTCAACTGGTACAGCACCGTTTGCAGAATGGGACTTTTGGCGGGCTCAGCAGGGCAGAGACAGCCTGGACAATTCCTATTGGCTTTTGAAAGTCAGTAGAATTAGACTCTATTCAAGAGAGTCTATTCTATTGGCTTTCAAAAGCCAATAGAATAAAAGGGAGTAGCACAGCTAAGGAAAAGGGGGGGGGGAAATGGTGGACTGCATTGTTTGGTGACCCCCGTGAAATGGTCGTTTGACCCCAAATGGGGTCCCGACCCACAGGTTGAGAACCACTGCTCTAGAACCTGTAGTGGAAAGAACTGGAGAAATCAAACTTCCTCCCAATGATCTGGAGAGGTATTTGATGACTTCTCCAACCTATCTGTGCAGAGTCCGTTCCAAATGATCCCCTCACTTGGCATTCAGGTTCCACCTGATGAGTCCCTGAATGGCCAAGATTGTTCTCTAATGAGTTGCACAATTGCTTTCTATTCCCCTGACACCATCTTGGATCTCAGCTGCCAAACTCGGGCTAATTAAAGCTGATGAGGTCTAAACGGCCAAAATTCAAAGTCTGCTCTTGCAACAGCGGCAGAAATTGTTGAGTGGGCAAAATGGATACCCTCCTCCTTGCAATCAATGGAGATCCCGTTAGTGAATGACTCGACATGGGGAAACTTCAGGGAATTTAGGCTTCCGTAGGACCTCTTAATCATACTCTGTTTTCTTTCGTATTATTTATTTTCAGTTTCCAGGGTGCTCGTCAGCCATCAAAAGCTTCTTGTTTGGGGAGAATGTGCAGATGATACGATCGATCGGAGTTTCTCTTTAGGTTGGTTTCAGCTGTCAAATGCCTTCTCTAGAATGTTATGCCTGCTGACGATTCCTGATATTGGTGGTACCAATCTGAATTGATCTGGCCTATCCTTTCTAAAAGTTGTTTTATTATATCACAGAAACACCACTATAAAGAATGTGATATATTAAAAGTAGAGGAGGAGGAGAAGGGAAGGAAGGAAGGAAGGAAGGAAGGAAGGAAGGAAGGAAGGAAGGAAGGAAAAGGAAAGAAGGAAAGAAGGAAAGAAAGAAAGAAAGAGAAAGAAAGGAGAGAGGAGAGAGTAAGGAAGGAAGGAAGGAAGGAAGGAAGAAGCAAAAGAGGAAGAAAGGAATGAAGAAGAGAAATAGGGAGGGAGGGAGGGAGGAAGGGGAAGGAGAAAGGGAGGGAGAGAGGGAGAGAGGGAGGGAGGAGAAGGAAGGAAGAGAAAGAGAAAGAGAAGAAGGAAGGAAGGAAGGAAGGAGATGTATGATTGAGGAAGGAAGGAAGGAAGGAAGGAAGGAAGGAAAGAAGGAAGGAAGGAAGGAAGGAAGGAAGAAGAGAAGAGGGAAAAGAAGGAGTGAAATAAAATATCCTCAATCAAATTCTAAAACTTTTGTTAAATTAGTCAAAATCCTCTTCGTTTTTTGCCCTTTGGTTGGAAAAAAGAAAAGAGAAATATTCTTCAGATGTTTACATGCAACACATAGGAGCCACCCTCAGCTCCAAATGCAATACACATCGATCCTTCTATGTTGTACTTATTTGGGCTATCTATATACAAGGGAGCTCAGCAATTAAGCTAGAAGACGTTTCAAAAGGAAGTGGAGCTACCCAAAGGCTATTTCACACATCGCATACAGAAGATCCTAGCTGTAATAACCAACAGAGAACGGGAAAGCAGAAGGGTGAGTAAAGATGAAGTTAGAAGTGAAGAACTTTCTAACATTCAGTCCATGTCGGTGGAGATTCCCAGCCATCTAGATCATCCAGGTTGTCCCAAAGGTGCTTTTTCAAAAAACAAGTTTCACTGCTCATCCGAGAAGCTTCTTCAGTTCTGACTGAATGGTGGAGAATGGAAGGATTTACAGTATATTCCTTGCAGCCACCTGGTCATTGGCACTCTTTATTTATTTATTTTATTTATTTTATTTTATGAGAGTTATATACCGCTTTAAGTGCAAGCACTCTCTATGCGGTGTACACCAGTAAGCAATGTCTATATATATTTACATTGCCCCCAACAATCTGGGTCCTCATTTTACCTACCCCGGAAGGATGGAAGGCTGAGTCAACCTTGAGCCGGTGAGATTTGAACCGCTGACCTGCTGAACACAGTCAGCTAAAGTGGCCTGCAGTACTGCACTCTAACTGCTGCGCCACCTCGGTGCTGCGCCACCTTTATGAGAGTCGTTGAGGCCACTTGGAGGAAAGAAAGAAAGAAAGAAAGAAAGAAAGAAAGAAAGAAAGAAGAGAGGAGAGAGGAGAGAGGAATGAAGGAAAAGAGAGGAAGGAAGGAAGGAAGGAAGGAAGGAAGGAAGGAAGGAAGGAAGGAAGGAAGGAAGGAAAGAAGGAAGGAAGGAAGGAAGGAGCAAAAGAGGAAAGAAGGAACGAGGAAGAGAAATAGGGAGGGAGGGAGGAAGGGAGGAAGGGGAAGGAGAAAGGGAGGGAGAGAGGTAAATCTCCAAGTGGCCTCAACGATCCTCAGAGAGAGTACTAACGACCAGATGACTGCAGGAAATATAAATCCTTCCATTCCCCACCATTCAGTCGGAACCAAAGAAGCTTCTTTGGATGAGAAGCAAAATGTCTTCAGGGAAAAACAAAGTACAGCTGCCTTTTGGGAAAAAAACACCCTTAGGACTCAATCAATGCCTGACACTTGAGTCCATTGCTTTTCCAGCAATTTAGATGCTCTCCTACATATCCAATTGTCCACAAACGTTATTCTTTCCTCGAAGTTGCCTCAATTTAGAGATGAAGGATTATTCTATTCAGTGGTGTTTTGTTTTTTTTAAAAAAAGGATTTATCTACCTTTTCTAACTTCTCGATAAATGAAATGCAAAGAGTGGACTGGTCCGCAGAGGCAAAATTAGACGATCACCGCCGAGTGTGCGGAAAGGACTACACAAATAGCCATATTCGCCGTTCTTGTTGGCCAGCTTGTGACAAAGGGTCTGGCCAGCCGCAACCATTTTTTTGCTAAAAGGTCATGTGCTAGCAAATACATATGGAAGCCATCACTGAGGGACAACAGATTTATCTCCCGCATTTTGGACACCAGCCTGTTCTCCTCTCCCTCCTCCTCGTAGCTCCGTCTGACATTCATCCTCAAGGCAGGGTTTTTAATTTTAGCTCTTTTCACTGTTCTCGCCACGAAATTAACATTTCAGGGCACTTTGGCTTGGCAAGAAGAATTGCACATTAAGGAAGCACGTGCCTCGTGAAACGAACTAGTGCTCTGCTTAAATGTGGATGTCACTGTCATGGCAGGATATAAGTCAGACCTTAGGCAGGGGGAGAGCAGAGAACAGACCAGGGTCAGTTTGCCTGGTGCAACGTGCCTCCAGAAGCAGTAAATGCTCCAACACTGGAAGTTTTTAAGAAGAGACTGGACAGCCATTTGTCCGACATGGTGTAGGGTTTCCTGCCTGAGCAGGGGGTTGGACTAGATGACCTCCAAGGTCCCTTCCAACTTTACTATATTATTGTTGTTGTTGTTGTTATTATTATTGATCATCGCACAGTCAGCCAGATGTTTAGACTGGATTTGGCATTTTGTCTACCTATCGAGTCCTTACCCAGGACCTGGGATAGGCAGATGTGGATGTTTGATGGTATTACAGATATCGTCGCAGGATGGAAGCAGTTCCTAATAAGGCTGCCTTTTGCAATTGACTAATGGCGAATTTGTCAATGCCAATGGTGTTCAAGTGGTGCTCCAGTTGTTTTGGGATTGCACCCAAGGCGCCTATGACTATTGGTACTACCCTTGCTTGCTTTTGCCACAGTCTTTCTATTTCTATTTGTAGGTCTTTGTATTTTGTTATCTTCTCCAGTTCTTTCTCGTCTATTCTGCTGTCTCCAGGCACTGCCACGTCCACTATCCAGACTTTTTTGTCTTTCTTATTGACAATTGTTAAGTCTGGGGTGTTATGTTGCCGGTGCTTGTCTGTTTGATATTATTATTACTATTATTAGTATTATTATTACTACTACTACTACTACTACTACTACTACTACTACTACTACTACTACGTCTTTAGGTCCAGCATCCCTTCCTTTGGGTCTGGGGCCAGGTCCACTTTCCAAGCCAGAGTAGGAAGGGCTTGGGGAAAGATATTTTAAATTCTGGGGCGCGTGCACTTCCCGTCATTTATTCTGGGAAGCCCATTGAGATGTTTCCACTTGGTTTCAGATGTATGTATTAATTTAGTTTGAAAGGAAAAACATAACTTAGGGCTGTCCCACATGGTACACGAGCTGGAAGGAAGCATGCCAGGGTAAGAATATGTGGACCCCTGCTTGCAAATGCTCGTCTGCTTCAGCTACGAAGAACAGAAAAATGTAGAACATAGAATAAGAGGGCTGGAAGTGGTCTTGGACGTGTTCTAGTCCGACACCCTGCTCAAGCAGGAGAACAAATCTCTTCTTGAAAACCTCCAGTGATGGTGATGGAGCACCCACAACTTCTGGAGGCAAAGTGTCCCACTGGTTAGCTGTTCTACCTGTCAGGAATTTTCTCCTTAGTCCTAGGTTGCTTCTCTCCTTGATTAGTTTCCATCCGTTGCTTCTTGTCCTGCCTCGGGTGTCTTGCAGAATAGGCTGACTCTCTTTTTTGTGGCAGCCCCTCAAATATTGGAAGACTGCTATTCTGTCAGCCCTAATCAGAGAAGAGCAACTAACATCATCAAAAGCCTGGAGACTAAAACATAGGAAGAACAGCTGCAGAATTTGGGTCTGGCTTGTCTAGAAAAAAGAAGGACCAGGGGAGACGTGATAGCAGCCTTCCAAGGAGAGAAGCAACCTGGAATTAAGGAGAAACTTCCTGATAGTGAGGACAATCAACCAGTGGAACAGCTTGCCTCCAGAAGTTGTGGGAAGTGAAACGTCTTCAAAGAAAAACAAGAAAGTCCAGTTGCCTCTTGAAAAAGCATCTTTGGGACAAGCAGGACCTAGATGACTGAGAATCTCCATAGACCCCTTAGATATTATAACAATGTTATCACGTCATCCCTAGTCCTTCTTTTCCTTAAACTAGACATACCCAATTCCAGCAACCGTGCTTCACCTTGTCTGGGCCTGCACACCTGTGTGCAAACAACGGGAGACAGAGAGCTGCAAAAAACCTGGGTACTTTAACATTTGAAAGAGACTTGTTGTGCCGCTTCTCACAACCGTTGCACAGATTTCCAACGGCTTGCTCCTCCAAGCTATGGGTTTGGGCTGAGATGCTCAAACCCATAAAGCTTCTGTCTTTTTCCAAATCCAAAAAAAGGAGCAGAAAGGTCTCTATCTAGTTTAACGAAGGACAAGGGTGGACATGATAGCAGTATTCCAGTATCTGAGGGGCTGCCATAAAGAAGTGGGAGTCAACCTCTTCTCCAAAGCGCCTGAAGGCAGGACAAGAAGCAACGGGTGGAAACTAATTAAGGAGAGAAGCAACCTAGAACTAAGGAGAAACTTCCTGACAATGAGAACAATTAACCAGTGGAACAACCTGCCTCCAGAAGCGGTGAATGCTCCAACACTGGAGTTTTTAAGAAGAGACTGGACAGCCATTTGTCCGAAATGGTATAGGTTTCCTGCCTGAGCAGGGGGTTGGACTAGATGACCTCCAAGGTCCCTTCCAACTTTACTACTATTACTATTACTAAAGTAGAAAGGATTGCAGGTAATCCAGTACTTAACAGCCGTCCGTTTAGTGACCATTCAAACTGACAAGGACACTGAGAAAAGGGACTTATGACCATTTTTCGCAGTATGACCGTTGCAGTATCCCCATGGTCACGTGATCAGAATTCAGATGCTCAGCAACTGACTCATAGTGAGAACTGTTGCAGTGTCCCTGGGATCATGTGATCCCCTTTTGCGACTTTCTGACAAGCAAAGTCAATGGAGAAGCCAGATTCACTTAAGAACCGTGTGTCTAACTTAAGAATTGTGAAAATTCAGTTAACAAATGTGGCAATCAAATATGGGCCATACTCACTTAACCGATGTCTCACTTTGCAACAGAAATTCGGGGGCTCATAGGTCGAGGACTACCTGTGTTGTGATTCCGTGCCAGCCTGTGTTCCCAACAGCTGAGTCTGAGGAATGTGAGGAGGAGGCGGAGGAGGCATTTGAAGGGCCATCAGGGGCAGAGGGAGGCTCTGATGAATTACAGGACTCACGGTTTGATGCAGAGCCTGGGCCCTCCAGTCGTGTTCCTGATGAAGCTCAGCTTTGTGAGGAGAATGAGTCAGACTCGGAGGACTCACACCTGATGGACATGCTAATTGATGCATGCACACGTCGTCAATTAGTGAGAGTAAATCAGCAGCAGTCAATACAGCAACTCCAGAATAAAAGGAGAAGGCACTGAGAGGCAACGCCTTGGGACTGCTATATAAAAAGAGGAGGTGTGGGTGGTGCTGGTTGCTGAAGGCAACCGTTTGCAAAGTACTTCTTGAAATTCTGGTCTGTTCGTCTTGCTTGTGACTACTCTTCTGTTTGCACTGTGTTTCCTGTGGGCTATTTCCTTCATTTGTTTTGAGTTTTGCTGTTTGTGTTTTGGACTATTTGGCAGGTTTGTCACCCATATTAAAAGGGGTTTGTTTTGTTTTAAAGTCTCCAGCCTATTTTATCAATTTGGTCCTTGTGCCTTTAACAAGGACAGCTATAGGCTGGGATAGAACAACCTGTATAGATTTCTTGGCTCCAAGCAAACTCTAAACCAGTGCTTCTCAACGTTTGTGTGACGGCGACCCCCGTCACACAAACGTTCTGCGCATGCGCGGCGCCGCCCCCATGCGCGATGCGCATGCGTGATGCGCATGCGCGATGCCCCCCATGCACGGCGTGTGTGCGGCAGCGCCCCCATGCGCAACGTGCATGCGCAGCGCCCCCATGCACAGCGCGTGTGCACGGGGGCGCCCCATGCGCGGCACGTATGCACAGCGCCGCTCCCATGCGCGGCGCGTGTGCACGGCACCACGGAAAATGGTGGATCGCCGCCTTTGGCGACCCCCGAAAAATGGGCGATCGACCCCAAATGGGGTCGCGACCCATAGGTTGAGAACCGCTGCTCTAAACGGACATTGCTACAAACCACAGAGCTGTCAAACAGATCCCGTTTTGCAGAGGGATTGGTCAGAGACAGGCAAGCAGACCAAGCTGGGGAATTGTTTGTTGCTTAACCTGAAGGAATTCTGCCTTCAGTACCCCACAAAGCAGCACTGTTTTCTTCGAGCCCTTGTGTGATGACCCAAGGCAACGCACAGAGGCAATGCAGTCAGCTGGCAATTCAAAGAGTGCTTTTATTGCTCCAAATTTTCCCCAAATGCTCCCACATTTGCTGGCAAGCCTTCAACAAAATAACACACACACACACCCCTTCAGCCAACTCTGGCTGGAAGTAAGTAAGTTTATAAACTTAACAAGTCTGTTTGCATCTTAGCTTGCTTGAGCAGTTTTCAAAAGAGAGAATCCGAAATACAGTCCGATAGTCAAAGTTTCCAGGTTTCCAAACAGAAGTCACAGCACAAGAGATCAGCAACAATACAGAACACTCCAAGAATCAGCGTTTTGTTCTCGATAAATGCCCCTCCCCACAGCATCTCCTTAAATCTCGGTCTCCAGGTATGCTTTGTGGAGAGGGGCGGGATGCTCTCCTCCTGACTAGTTGAGCCTGCCTGCGTTGTTCCCTCCTTCTCTCCACTCTCCGTGCTCTAGGATCAGGTGGGGGTGGCCCTTGCTCATCTCCTGAACTCTGCCTCTCCTGTTCCTCCTGTCCCACTGCTGAAGGGCCCTGGCCTGCCTCGGCCTCCTCTTCCCCATATTCCTCTGAAGCCACAGACACCTCTCCCTCGGCTTCCACAGGATCCCATTCTAGTTCATTTTCCTACGCAAATTCAGGCTCAAACGGAGGCATGACACCTTGAAGGCATCTGCCGAGGCTTTGGAAGAGTGTAGACAGCTGGCATCTGCTGCCTGCTGAACAAAACCTGCCAAACGACAAACCCCGCTTCTTCGGTTTGAAATTTGCCTCGGAGGAAGATAATGGCTAGGCTATGGTTCCCGGCGGGTTTGATGTGCAAACATCACTACTAAGCAGTTGCACATGCAAACCGTACCAAACCTACTGATGGGGTTCTAAAAAGCATTAAGGTGATTTGTAATTTCTACGCTGATGTGGAAAAAGCCAATTCCGGAAGAGACAAAAAAAACCTTGATCAATTCATGCTTGATATCATGATCCATCAGTTGTGGCCAAATAACTATTTGGGGCCTCCTGCCTGGTCAATGACTGTTGGGTAGCTGCCAGATTGTTCCAGTGACAGCAGCCATCAGCTCTTAGCATATCTACCCCACCACACATGTGACAGTTATGCAGTTGTGTGTTTATTTACCTTTTTCCCCCCATATGGACAATAGCGGGGTGTCTGCAGAGAGAGGGGTTAAAAAAGTGAAGACGGGGGTTCACCACCATATGATGCTATAGAAGAGCTGCCTTTTCTTATCTGCATGCCATATGTTAAAAAGAAAAGGGATTAGTGTAGTTTGCTACCTTGACTTTTTGGCCCCCTTCCTGCAGAAAAATCCAGGATGGATGGAGAGAGAGAGAGAGAGAGAGAGAGAGAGAGAGAGAGAGAGAGATGATAATAGCGATAGACATAGATAGATAGATAGATAGATAGATAGATAGATAGATAGATAGATAGATAGACAGACAGACAATGATGGATGGAGGGATGGATGGATGGATGGATGGACGGAGGGGGAGAGAGAGAGAGAGGAAATAGGATAATAGATAGATAGATAGATAGATAGATAGATAGATAGATAGATAGATAGATAGATAGATAGATATGGGTGGGTGAGTGGGTGGGTGGACGGAGGGAGAGAGAGAGAGAGAGGAGATAGGATAATATAGACATAGATAGATAGATGATAGATAGATAGATAGATAGATAGATAGATAGATAGACAGACAGACAGACAGCGATGGATGGATGGATGGAGGGAGGGAGGGATGGATGGACGGAGAGAGAGAGAGGAAATAGGATAATAGATAGATAGATAGATAGATAGATAGATAGATAGATAGATAGATAGATATAGATGGATGGGTGGGTAGATGGACGGAGGGAGAGAGAGAGAGAGAGGAGATAGGATAATAGAGATAGACATAGATAGATAGATGATAGATGATAGATAGATGATAGATAGGTAGATAGATAGATAGATAGATAGATAGATAGATAGATAGATAGATAGATAGATAGATAGATAGACAGGCAGACAGCAATGGACAGATGGGTGGATGGATGGATGGACGGACGGAGAGAGAGAGAGAGAGAGAGAGAGGAGATAGAATAATAGAGATAGATAGATAGATAGATAGATAGATAGATAGATAGATAGATAGATAGATAGATAGACAGACAGCGATGGATGGATGGAGGGAGGGAGGGATGGATGGACGGAGAGAGAGAGAGAGGAAATAGGATAATAGATAGATAGATAGATAGATAGATAGATAGATAGATAGATAGATAGATAGATAGATAGATAGCGATAGATGGATGGGTGGGTGGATGGATGGAGGGAGAGAGAGAGAGGAGATAGGATAATAGAGATAGACATAGATAGATAGATGATAGATAGATGATAGATAGATAGATAGATAGATAGATAGATAGATAGATAGATAGATAGCGATAGATGGATGGGTGGGTGGATGGATGGAGGGAGAGAGAGAGAGGAGATAGGATAATAGAGATAGACATAGATAGATAGATGATAGATAGATGATAGATAGATAGATAGATAGATAGATAGATAGATAGACAGGCAGACAGCGATGAACAGATGGATGGATGGATGGACGGACAGAGAGAGAGAGAGAGAGAGGAGATAGAATAATAGAGATAGATAGATAGATAGATAGATAGATAGATAGATAGATAGATAGATAGATAGAGGCAGGCAGGCAGGCAGGCAGGCAAGCAGGCAGATAGACAGAAATAGAAAGCTTGATAAAGATAGCTAGATAACTAGAAAGAGAGAGACAGATGGACAGATAGGTAGGCAGGTAGGCAGCAAACAGACGGACAGACAGACAGACAGACATAGACTGACAGAGACAGACAGACAGACAGATAGACAACAGGATAACAGAATGTTATTCTGTTGGAAGGGACCTTGGAGGTCTTCTAGTCCACCCCCTACTCAAGCAGGAAACCCTATACTATACCATTTCAGGCAAGTGGTTGTCCAGTCTCTTCTTTAAACAGACTGGACAATCGTTTGCCTGAAGAGATGGACGGACATGTCTCCAAACTAGTGAACATCTGGTCTGAATCAACGTGCATGTCAAGCTGAACAGATCTACAATTTCCTTCAACCCCTTTTTTGAATAGAGGGAGGACTTCTCCTCTCCTCCATCTTCTGCCCCTCAGCAGTTCTCCGGCAGTTCGCAGAGGTCACCGTGAGCAATTCTGTAATCATCTCCTCTTGTTCCTAGCTCGGGTGTAATCGATCTGGCCTCGGAGAGTTGAATTTATCTAAGTGTTCTTTCTCCCTCTCCTTGTCTATCCTGAGCTACGGTTCCCTCCTTGCTTGAATGGCCCACCGTAGAGAAGTTAAAGTTTCATTTCTCTTCCGATAAAGGGCAGTTATAAAATACGAGTTCGTGGGAAGTCGAGAAACGATGGAGATTGAAGGCAGGAAAGCTCTGAGTCATGCCGCATGCAGGGGAAAAAAAAAATGAGCCAAAAATCTCCCTGAAAGATCAAGTCATCAATGGGAATATTGGGCAACTGGCTGACCTCAAAGATAACATTTAAAAAAAAATGGAATTAAAACAGAAATACAGATGGGAAGGGCACACTGTGCATTTACCTGCCAAAAAAGGAGAAGTGATGGGGTGGTGGCTCTACAATTATACTTCAATCAATCAATCAATCAATCAATCAGAATAGAGCTGGAAAGGACCTTGGAGGTATAATAATAATAAAGTTGGAAGGCACCTTGGAGGTCATCTAGTCCAACCCCCTGCTCAGGCAGGAAATCCTATACCATTTCAGACAAATGGCTGTCCAGTCTCTTCTTAAAAGCTTCCAGTGTTGGAGCATTCACAGCTTCTGGAGGCAGGTGGTTCCACTAGTTAATTGTTCTCACTGTCAGGAAGTTTCTCCTTAGTTCTAGGTTGCTTCTCTCCTTGATTAGTTTCCATCCATTGCTTCTTGTCCTGCCTTCAGGGCCTTTGGAGAATAGTTTGACTGCCTCTTCTTTGTGGCAGCCCCTGAGATATTGGAAGACTGCTATCATGTCCCCCCTCGTCCTTCTCTTCGTTAAACTAGACATATCCAATTCCAGCAACCGTTCTTTATATGTTTCAGCCTCCAGTCCCCTGATCATCTTTGTTGCTCTTCTCTGCACTCTTTCTAGAGTCTCAACATCTTTTTTATATCGTGGTGACCAAAACTGGATGCAGTAATCCAAGTGTGACCTTACCAAGGCATTTTAAAGTGGTATTAATACTTCACGTGATCTTCTAGTCCAACCTCTTACACAAGTAGGAAACCCTATATGGTTTCAGACAAATAGCGGTCCAGTCTCTTCTTAAAGACCTCCAGTGATGGAGCGCCAACGATTTCTGGTGGCAAGCAGTTCCACTGGTTAATTGTCCCCACTGTTAGGAAGTTCCTCCTTAATTCCAGGTTGCTTCTCGCCCTGAAATGTTTTATTCCCAAGAGCGCCACCATCAATCAGAAGAGAGCTGGAAGGGAGCCGGGAGGTCTTCTAGTCCAACCCGCTGCACAAGCAGGTAAACCTATCTTATTTCAGACAAATAGCTGTCCAATCTCTTCTGGAAAACCTCCCATGATGGAGCACCCACAGCTTCCAGAGACAAGCCGTTCTCCTGGTTAATTCTTCTAATTGTCAGGAAAGTCCCCTTCAGTTCTAGCTTGGTTCTCCCTTTGAATCTTTTGATTCCAAAGATTGCCACAATGGGAATAGAATCAAATCAAAATCCCCTTTGGAAACCCTTCGGCCTTATCCTCCTACACCACGATTTGCGCGTATTATTTTCAACAAAATCTGCAATGGGACAAAACGACAGTTTATCACATGACCTCACTTAGGTCTGGCTTTCTTTCTTTCTTTCTTTCTTTCTTTCTTTCTTTCTTTCTTTCTTTCTTTCTTTCTTTCTTTTTTGAGATCTAAAGGGAAACAGGGCTAGCGCTAAGCAAGCGCCGGGGAGAAATCTGTGGAAGAATTTGCTCGGGTGTCTAGCCAAATTAGTCCACGTGAACGAGACGAAGGAAGCTTAATGTGCTAGAAACTTTTTCATTTGAAGATTTCCACTCTTGCATGATTTAACTTTATGGAAATGCCAAGCAAAGTGTAAAATTAGGGAAGGTGTCCGCTTGCTCTTCCGTGGATAGACAGCTCACCTGTCCTCGGCTGGGAAGATCATATTCATATCGAAGTTTAATTAGACTTCATGTATACTCTGGCAGTTAACACAATAGAGTAACGGAATAACAGGTCCTCCAATCCAGCCCTTTGCTTAAGCTGGAGACCCTACATCCTTTCAGAAAACGGTTGTCCAGTCTCTTCTTGAAAACCTCCAGTGATGGAGCACCCACCACTTCTGGAGGCAAGCGGTTCCACTGATTAATTGTTCCCATGGTCAGGAAATTCCTCTTTAGTTCCAGGTTGCTTCTCTTCTTGATTAGTTTCCGTCCGTTGCTTCTTGTCCTGCCTTCAGGCGCTTTGGAGAATAGCTTGACCCCGTCTTCTTTAGGGCAGCCCCTCAAATATCGGAACACTGCTATCATGTCATCCCTCGTCCTTCTTTTCATTATACGCTACTACAGGGGTCTCCAAACTTGGCAACTTGTGGACTTCAACTCCCACAATTCCTCAGGCTGAGGAATTCTGGGAGTTGAAGTCCACAAGTCTTCAAGTTGCCAAGTTTGGAGATCCCTGCGCTATTATAATCAATTCCTGGAATTTTTCTTCATACCGTAGGTTTTAGCCTCTAGTCCCCTAACCATTTTTTTTCTAATCTGAAGATCATCAAAGGCAGTTGTGGTGACTGAACTTGGGAATGTCAGCTTATACAGTCCATTCTGTAAGTGCAGACAATTTGTCCATCAATGGACACATAGAAATAAAGTATCTTTACACACCATTCCAAAGAGACAATAAAAAACGCCAAAAGACTAGTTTACATGAACTAGATGACGTGAACATCCATGAACACCAACTAGCAGTCAGAAGACACGATGAAAACACCTTAAATTCACAACACATGGAAAGATTTAACTATAGCATCAGTTGAGAAACTGTGAGCATCCTTGTTCAAACTCAGTCCTAAAAACACTAGAGAATAACTGGAAGCCTGGAAGCCAGACAAATCGGCCATCAGCTGGCACATAGAGATAAACAACATTTACATACCATTTAGAAGAGACAATTAAAAATCTAAAAAGGTTTGGTGGGACGCGGGAAATGTGGCGTACTGAAAAATCTAAAAAGGAAATTAAAAGGACCAAAACACCTTCCCATCATCAATCAATGTCCAGATAAACAGAGATTAACACCAAAATTAATACTAGACCAACAAGCAAGAAGTAAGCGCCCCAATCAAAGAAACACCAACTCAGATAAACAAGCTAACAGTAAACAGCCTAATCAAGGAATCACCAAGAATAACGCTGACAGGGCAAGCAGCTTGTTTATCAATGTCAAACACCCCTCCCTTCTTGCACTGATGATGTTACCTAATTTGGTAATGAGTTGTCTGCAAGAAAAAAACCAAGCTTGGAGAGCACCAAGGACTCCAGTAGAATACATCTCCTCCAGCAGCTAACATTCATATAAGCCAAGATCAACACCAGGCAATAATCACGCAGCAATCAATGCTATAATCACACCTCTATCAACACTGGGCAAGCAAGCAAACCCCATCCTCACTTCACAGAAACGAACTTGGATGAGAAGTGAAATGTCTTCAAAGAAAAACAAAGAAAGTCCAGTTGCATCTTTTAAAAAGCATCTTTGGGATAACCAGGACCTGGATGACTGTGACGCTCCACAGACACCCATCCTGGCTAGCACAGAAGGAAAGGAGCCCTGTCCTCACTAGCACTGAAGAGGTGGTGAACCTGTTCTTATTTGTATGATGAAATGTGAGTTATTCTCTGCATTCTGATCCTGGTTAAACTTCATTTGGAGTCTTGTGTCCTATTCTGGGCCCTGCAATTCAAAACTGGAGCAAATTCAGAAGATACGGGATGATGGAACCATCTGCACGTGTGAAGCCTGCAGATAATATACCGCAGGGGCAGATATAAGAGCTGTTTTCAAAAACCAGAAGGTTCAGCATGCCGAAGAAAAGGTGGACCTTCTCTCTTGCTCCAGAGCACCAGATCAGAACCAGCAAATTAAAATGACAAGGCAGGAGATTCAAGATAGGACATCTGGAGGAAGTTGTTGAACGTGTGAAAGAGGGGAATCTAGGGAATTCTCTTTCACTGGAGGTCTTAAACATGGGCTGTACTGTCGTCTGTCAGAGATGTTTGGTTGTTAAGTCAGATTCAGAATAGAGCTGGAAGGGACCTTGGAGGTCTTCTAGTCCAGCCCCTGGCTCAAGCAGGAGATCCCAAATCATTTCAGACAAAGTGATTGTCCATTCTCTTCTTAAAAACCTCCAGTGATAGGTGTGGTTGTATGGACGCAACCTATTATCATATTTGGTGGTCTTGTAGAAATATAAAGGCTTTCTGGATTAAGATTTGGTGGAATATTCAAAAAATTTTTAATAGAAGGATAAAATTCACACCACAATTATTTTTGTTAGGTATCGTTGAAGATTGTGATAGTAAAGAGATTATTTTAATGTTGAATTTTATTACGGCAGCAAGGTTATTGATTGCGCAATATTGGAGGAAAGACTCTTTGCCTTCCTTAGAGGAATGGTTTTTTAAAGTTTCTTACTTATCAGAAATGGCAAAATATCGGCTTATCTGAAAGACCATTCGCAAGAGAGATATAACTCTGTATGGAAAAGATGGGTAAATTTTGTTCAGAATAAATATGGGATTAGAAAGTATTATATAGCTTTTGAATAACTTACTGTGTAAAGTTGTTATGGTTAGATTTGTTGATTTTATGGTAATGGAGTTAAAGGGGTTCTTAAATTTTTTAGGATTTATGTATAATGGATTGATGCTTATTTAATTTTTTATGTTCTTTTTCTTGTTGTTTTTAGTTCTGTATTCAGCTCTGGGAAGGGGGAGAGGGTTAAGGGGAGGGGGAGGGAGAGAGGTGGGGAGGGATTTTATTGTAAAATAAAATTAACCGTTCCACTGGTTAATTGTCCTCACTGTCAGGAAGTTTCTCCTTAATTCCAGGTTGCTTCTCTCCTTGATTAGCTCCCATGCATTGTTTCTCGCCCTGCCTTCTGGTGCTTTGGAAAATAAGTTGAACCCATTTTCTGTATACTACGTGGACCTTACACCTGCCTTATCTGAAGATATTTGTACAAACAAAGGCACTGGGACATGATTCTTGAATGACAACAATAAGTAGAAAAAAGAAACTTGATTTTCTTCTTGACTCAAGCAAAGTCTGAGAGTCTCACCATCCAACTATGGTGCACCAAAAAGCATTTTTGAAACTCCATTATGGCCTTTCCAAAGGGGTTGGGGAGGATGCTGTCTGATCAACTGGTGTACAGTGGTGATCCAAAAGCAAGATTTTCCTACCTAATAAACTTTTTTTTCTTCCTGGCTATCTTCTAGATTGGAGTGGGGGAGGGAAGGTTAGATCTACAGCTTTACATTTATATTTGGTTTGCTTTTCTACTCCTAATTACTTCTAATTACCTCCGGGGAAGCGTGCTTGCACACTTCAAGACTGTAATAAATGCAAGCATTTATTATGAATTAATACATAAATAATCGGTAGCTAAAGAACATAAATCCCTTGGGCTTAAGAAGAGAGCAGAAGAGTTGGAATGCAAACGGGAAGCTGTTCACAACCACACTCCAATCCAATCAGAATACTTCAACTGTTGTTGTTGTTGTTGTTTGTACATAAAGCACAAGACTCTTGCACTGATGGCACACTCATTGGTTGTCTCATGTGGCAATAGGAATGGAATGTCAGAAACTGACATGAAGGCAGGACAAGAAGCAATGGGTGGAAACTAATCAAGGAGAGAAGCAACCTAGAACTAAGGAGAAACTTCCTGACAGTGAGAACAATTAATCAGTGAAACAGCTTGCCTCTAGAAGCAGTAAATGCTCCAACACTGGAAGTTTTTAAGAAGAGACTGGACAGCCATTTGTCCGAAATGGTGTAGGGTTTCCTGCCTGAGCAGGGGGTTGGACTAGATGACCTCCAAGGTCCCTTCCAACTTTACTACTATTACTAAAGTTGGAAGGGACTTTGAATGTCTTCTAGTCCAACCCCCTGCTCAAGCAAGAGACCCTAACATACAAGACAAATAGCTGTCCAGTCTCTTCTTAAAAGACTCCAGTGTTGGAGGACCCACAACTTCTGGAGGCTAGTTGTTCCGCTGGCTAATTGTTTTAACTGTCAGGAAGTTTCTCCTTAATTCTAGGGTTGCTTCTCTCCTTGAATAGTTTCCATCCGTTGCTTCTTGTCCTGCCTTCAGGGGCTTTGGAGAATAGGTTGACCCCCTCTTCTTTATTGACCCCTTACATACTGGACGACTGCTATCATGTCCCCCTTCATCCTTCCCTTCCATTAGACTAGACATACCCAATTCCAGCAACCGTTCCTCACATGTTTTAGCCTCCAGTCCCACAATCATCTCTGCTGCTCTTCTCTGCACTCTTTCCAGAGTCTCAACATTCGTTTTTAAATTGTGGTGCCCAAAACTGGACACACCGTGTGTGTGTGTGTGTGTGTGTGTGTGTGTGTGTGTGTGTGTGTGTGTGTGAAGAAAAGAGAAATGTCTGCCCTTAAGGAAGTCAAGACTATAGATCAGTGGTTCTCAACCTGTGGGTCGGGACCCCATTTGGGGTCGAATGACCATTTCACGGGTTTGCCAAACCATGCTGTCCGCCATTTTTTTCCCTTTTCCCTAGCTGTCCTACTCCCTCTTATTGGTGGCCACACCCACTTGGGGGTCACCACAACATGGGGAACTGTATTATGGGGTCACGGCATTAGAAAGGTTGAGAACCACTGCTGTAGATTCTGGACCATCTTTACTCTGAACCATGTAACCGCTCTAACAAAAAGTGCCTGCCTTGAAAAGTTTGCAGTCCAAACTATACGGGTTGATTCGAGCGAAGAGCTTAGCCAAAGGGTTTCTGTTGGGCCTACGCCTTGTGGCCAGAGTCGGGAGCACCTGCTCTGAGGCTCCTTCAGAAGCCATGGTTACTTACGGTTGCAAGCTTTCCTGTTGCATAATCTCCCTTCTTCCAGGACTCCTTCGCAGATGAGACCTTCATCAGGAGGAGTGTGACAAGTTCGGGTCCGCGTTTGAAGGCCACCTCCACAGTCTTTGGTGCACTCGCCCCAGGTTGACCAAGGATTCCATCCACCTGAGAATTGGCACAGGGCGAAAAATACATTAGACAATCAATCAATCAATATATCAATCAAAATAGAGCTGGAAGGGACTTGGGAGGTCTTCTAGTCCATACCAAAGCAAGGAGAGAAGCAACCTGGAATTAAGGAGAAACTTCCTGACAGTGAGGACAATCAACCAGTGGAACAGTTTACCCCCCCTGGAGATTTTTAAGAAGAGACTAGACAATCATCAGGTTCAGCAGTGTCCAGCTCCAAACCAACAGTCTGGATTGCCTGCAGGGGTGACATGATAGCAGTGTTCCAGTATCTGAGGGGCTGCCACAAGGAAGAGGGGTTCAGGTTGTTCACCAGAGCACCAGAGGGAAGGATGAGAAACAACGGTTGGAAACAGATCAAGGAGAGAAGCAACCTGGAATTAAGGAGAAAGTTCCTAACAGGGAGGACAATTAACCAATGGAACAGACTGCCTCCAGAAATTGTGGGCACTCCATCACTGGAGATTTTGAAGAAGAGACTAGACAATCACCTGTCTGAGATGGTATAGGTTCTCCTGCTTGAGCAGGGGGCAGGACTAGAAGACCTCCAAGGTCCCTTCCAGCTCTATTCTATTCTAAGAGAAGGGTCTAGTGCTCTCCAAAGTACACTGACACTATCGGCAGCTTCAAACCACATAGGGCTGGACAAGAAGCAACGGGCGGGAACTCAAAAGAAGGAGATCTAACCTGGAAATAAGAAGGAAATTCTTGACAGTGAGAACAATTAATCAATGGAAGAGCTTGCCTCCTGGAGTTGTGAGTGCTCCATCGCTGGAGGTTGTCAAGAAAAGATCACACAACTGTTTGCTTGGGACGGTTTAAGAATAAGGGGCTGGGCTAGAAGACCCCCAAGGTCCCTTCCAGCCTATGATTCTATGATCCTGAAAAGACAAAAAAGCAGAGCTGAAGCAATGGGTCCCAATGGGAAAAGCTGTTGTCTTAGCTACACAAGAAGCACAACAACGGAAAGGTATTTCTTCACAGTACAGGTGGTCCTCAACCTACAATAGTCCATTTAGTGACTGTTCAGGGTTACATCAACACTGGCAAAAGCAACTTATGGCCCTTTTTCATCCTTACAACTGTTGCAGTAGCCCCAGGGACACAGAATCAAAATTGGGACCAATTGAGACTCTTAGCAACCGACTCATATTGATGACGGTCACAGTGTCCCTGGTTGTGTGTGTGTCACGTGATCCCCTTTTTTTGACCCTCTGACAAACAAAGTTAATGGGGAATGCCGGGTTCACTTAACAACCGTCTTGCTAACTTAACAACTACAGCGATTCACTTAACAATTATGGCAAGGAACATCACAAAACGCGGAAAGTTTACGTAAGAACTGCCTAGCTTAGCAAAATTAATTTGGGGCTCAGTTGTGGTTGTAAGTCAAGGACAACCTGTAGAGGCAACTGTCA
Organism: Crotalus tigris; assembly: GCF_016545835.1. Taxonomy (NCBI): domain Eukaryota; kingdom Metazoa; phylum Chordata; class Lepidosauria; order Squamata; family Viperidae; genus Crotalus; species Crotalus tigris. Next base: position 578,503 of record NW_024097244.1, read on the forward strand.
TGGTTCCGACAGATGAAACTCTTCAAAGAACTTTGAGGCATTGTTTAGCTTATTCAAGTAGCATAGCATCAGCACGTACATAGGCCAAGCCAAAATCTGAATGTCCCTCCCCTGAGCACATAGTATCAAAGCACAATTCCCTCCTCTAATTTACAGTCATAAATCACATTCTCCAATTAGTTTGAAATGCGGGCTTTCCATCTAGTTCTCTAACCCGCCAATTGTTATCATCTCTTACTCCTATTCTCACACTAGTTACAATATTGTTATGTCTAACTAAACTCCCATGCACATTCCTCCTCCCCCCCCATATCATCTAATTCTAACTCTAATTCTAAGAGTAAAACATAAGAAGAAAAATGGCTGCATCTCCATATGTTGTGAAAGCAAAAACATCCGATGTTAGCAGCGTTGACATCAATCTGTTATATTTTGGGGATTTCTCTAGACCAGCGGTTCTCAACCTGTGGGTCGGGACCCCATTTGGGGTCGAACGATCATTTCGTGGGGGTCGCCAAACAACGCAGTCCGCCATTTTTTCCCCCTTTTCCTTAGCTGTGCTACTCCCTTCTATTCTATTGGCTTTTGAAAGCCAATAGAATAGACTCTCTTGAATAGAGTCTAAATCTATTGGCTTTCAAAAGCCAATAGGAATGGTCCAGGCTGTCTCTGCCCTGCTGAGCCCGCCAAAAGTCCCATTCTGCAAACAGTGCTGCACCAATTGAGTAGTCCTCGACTTACGACCGGTTGAGTAGTCCTCGACTTACGACCGGTTGGGGGTCGCGGCATTAAAAAGGTTGAGAACCACTGCTCTAGACCATTTGGTCCCATAGCCCTACTGAATATACCATATTTCCCTGAAAATAAGAGGCAATTGGAAAATAAGCATGATTTTTCAGGACGCTCGTAATATAAGCCCCACCCCCAAAATAAGCCCTAGTTAAGATCATCAGCCAGATGGATGCATTTAGTACTGTATTTCTCTGAATATAAATCCTAACCAGAAAATAAGTCCTAATGCATCTTTCAGAGCAAAAATTAATATAAGACCCGATCTTATTTTGGGGGAAAACATAGTAAGGCAGAAAACTGGGACACACCACAGAATGAGCGATGACTGTCTTTTGGAAGGAAACAGGATCAGTAACAAACTCATGTCTAAAGCCTACTTTACTAGAAGCACAAGGTGGGGAAAATCCCCTAAAACAATAAGGAAAAGGTGGGTTGAAAAATCTCACCCCAGCTGTGAATCACAACTGGTTTTTTTTTCTCATTTTCTACAATGCGCTCTTCTCTTTAAGTGTGATTTTGGAAGATTACCCGCTAATACAATCTCTCTCTCTCTCTCTCTCTCCCCCTTTTTTTTCCTTTTCAGATTTTTACCACCGAGTTTTCTTATCTATTCTTCTCCTCTTTGCAATTGTAGTATGAGGCATGTGGGCTTACTTATTTCACAAAGTCTTCCTTGTTTCTCTTGTCTGTAGTCGTTACCATTTGCGCTGTGGCCTTGCCTTCTAAAGGCAACATTGAAAACTAAAGCAAAAAACAATAACAATAACAATAGTAGTAGTAGTAGTTACAGGTGCGTTGAGTGCAATCCCAAAACTTCTGGAGCACCACTTGAATCCCAATTGACCCATCGGTCAATTGCAAAAGGTGGCTTTGCTTTGAACACCTTACATCCTGCGACAATGTATGTAACAGCATCAAACATTCAGGTCTGCCTATCCCAGGTCCTTGGGAAGGATTTGATAAGTAGACAGATCCAGTCTGAACATCTGGCAGACTGTGTGACATAATTATAGTGGTAGCAAGAACGGTGCTTTGAAAGATTTGCAGGATAGTCTAGTTCAGGCATGTCAAACCCGCGATGTCACATGACATCGCGTGACATATTGGAGCTTTTTCTCCATTGCTGGCAATGGAGTGGGTGTGGTTTCCTGGTGACGCATCTAGCCTGTGGGCCGGCAGTTTGACACCCCTGTTCTAGTTTAATAAAAAGAAGGATTAGGGGGTGACATGTTAGCAGTATTCCAATATTTCAGGGACAGCCACAAAGAAGAGGGAATCAAGCTATTCTCCAAAGCGCCTGAAGGCAGGACAAGAAGCAATGGATGGAAACTAACCAAAGAGAGAAGCAACCTAGAACTAAGGAGAAACTTCCTGACAGTTAGAACAATTAACCAGTGGAACAACCTGCCTCTAGAAGTGGTGAATGCTCCAACACTGGAAGTTTTTAAGAATAGACTGGACAGCCATTTGTCTGAAATGATATAGAGTTTCCTGCCTGAGCAAGGGGCTGGACTAGAAGACCTCCAAGATCCCTTCCAACTCTGTTATTCTATTCTATTCTATTCTATTCTATTCTATTCTATTCTATTCTGTTCTGTTCTGTTCTGTTCTGTTCTGTTCTACTCTACTCTACTCTACTCTACTCTACTCTACTCTACTCTATTCGCCATTTGTCTGCAAGCAAGAACTGGTGGAAACATAAAGTATGGAAAGTCATAGAAAATGAAAAAGCTAAATTGCTCTGGGACTTTTGACTTCAAAGAGACAGGCACCTGCCTAACAACGGTCAATAAGAAGGACAAAAAAAAAGTCGGGATTATAGACGTGGCAATACCTGGAAAAAGCAGAATAGAAGTGAAAGAACTGGAGAAGATAACAAAAGACAAAGACCTGCAAATAGAAGTAGAATGATGGCCAAAAGAAAGCAAAGGTAGTGTTAATAGTCATAGGTACCTTGGGTGCAATCCCAAAGCATCTGGAGCACCCCTTGAACACCGTTGTCATTTACAAAATCCCCAGAGTCCATTGCAATGGATGGGATCACAAAATAGACAAAGTAAAACAAAGAAAGTCAAATGATGTCTCTCAGACTTAACAATTGTTGATAAGAAAGATAAATAAAAAATCTGGATGGTGGATGTGGCAGTACCTGGAGACAGCACTGGAGACAATCACAAAATACAAAGACCTACAAAGAGAAGTAGAATGACTATGGCAAAAGAAAATAAAGATGGTATCTATAGTAAGAGGCACCTTGGGTGCAATCCCAAAACATCTTGGATCACCACTCAAACACCTTCGGCATTGACAAATTCATTATCCGTCAATAGCCAAAGGCAGCTTTACTGGGAACAGCTGACATCCTATGACGATATCTCTAATACCATCAAACATAGACATCTGCCTATCCCAGGTCCTTTTATCCAATAGGCTAAAAATACCAAATCCCATCAGAACATCTGGCTGACTGTGCAACAAATCGTATCAATGTTACCTTGATGCTAAGAATTGTGCTGGCACAGTGGTTAGAAGGCAGTATTGCAGCCTGACTCTGCCCATAGCCAGGAGTTCAATCCTGACCGGCTCAAGGTTGACTTAGCCTTCCATCCTTCCGAAGTTGGTAAAATAAGGACCCAGATTGCTGGGGGCAACATGCTGACTCTGTAAGCTGCTTAGAGAGGGTTGTAAAGCACTGTGGAGTGGTATATAAGTGCTATTGTTATTCTCCTCCTCTCCCTCTCTCTCTTTTGCCTCCTCTTTTAATCTTTATAAGTATCCCTGGTGGTGCTGTGGTTAGAATGCAGAATTGCACACTGACTCTGCTCACTGCCAGGAGTTCAATCCTGACCAGCTCAAAGTTGATTCAACTTCCATTCTTCCAAGGTTGATAAAATGAGGATTCAGATTGTTGGGGGCAATATGTTGATATTTGTAATCCACATAGAGAGGTCTGTAAAGCACTATAAGCTGTATAAGAACTACTACTACTACTACTACTACTACTACTACTACTACTACTACTACTACTACTCTTCTTCTCCTCCTCCTCCTCCTCCTCCTCCTCCTCCTCTTCCTCCTCCTCCTCCCCCCTCCCCTCCTCCTCCTCTGCCTCCTCCTTTAACCATTATCCCTATTGGTGCAGTGATTAGAATGCAGAATTGCAGGCCCACTCTGCCCACTGCCAGGAGTTCGATCCTGACCAGTTCAAAGATGATTCATCTTCCATCCTTCCAAGTTTGGTAAAACAAGGACCCAGATTGTTGGGGGCAACATATTGACTATATAAACCACTTCAAGAGGGCTGTGAAGCACTACGGAGGGGTGTATAAATCTATGTGCTATTGCTGCCTGATCGGTTTTGTCCAAATTCTGCCTATCGTTAGCGATCGATTCAGCCTTCAAGTATTTTGAAAAAAACTGGGTGCTGTGTTCCTCTCTCCAGCTTCTTGAAAGTGAGTTTTTCACGTCCTAACAAGGACTTCTTAAAAGTCACACAAAAAAGTTAGATGTTCCGCTTCTTTCATTTCCCGACAGGAGATAGATTGTGTTTCAAGGTCATCCCATATTTACTGACATAATCGTGTCTGCTTAATGGCTCTTTCAGACCAATCAATAGCACACCAGTAATTAGATATGTTTAAATAAACTCGTCACTTCATACTATTAAAGGAAGGTGGGTTCCCCCCCCCCCCGTCTTGAGCTCCCAAGAGGTGGGAGGCAAAAGGCAGCCCAGACCTCAAATGGCTGTTCTGAAAAAAAAAGTGACATCTGTCTGCAGCCCTTTTTGGGCCGATGGTTAAGCAAAGTGCTTAATTGCCAGAGTGCATTAAAAAAGCACTTGCATCCCATCACGGCTGGGGAAAGAAGGCAGCTGCCTATTAGAAAGGAGTGCTTTGCTTAATGACGGGTTATTTAACACTCCTGTGCTTTATGGGGAATTTATTGCACACCATTAACCTCAGCAGTAGGAGAAGGCTGGTGTTGGTCACTAATCTGGGTGGCTTTAAGAAGGTGCAGAAGATATTCTTGAAAGACAGCCCTATTTTGTTATTTACCTGAATATGCAAGCCATCCAAAATTAGGTGCACTGAAGCTACTACAGGTGCTTAATAATAATAATAATAATAATAATAATAATAATAATAATAATAATAATAATAATAAAGACCTACAAATAGAAATAGAAAGACTGTGGCAAAAGCAAACAAGGGTAGTACCAATAGTCATAGGCTCCTTGGGTGCAATCCCAAAACAACTGGAGCACCACTTGAACACCATTGGCATTGACAAATTCGCTATTAGTCAATTGCAAAAGGCGGCCTTATTAGGAACTGCTTCCATCCTGCGACGATATCTGTAATACCATCAAACATCCACATCTGCCTATCCCAGGTCCTGGGTAAGGACTCGATAGGTAGACAAAATGCCAAATCCAGTCTGAACATCTGGCTGACTGTGCGATGATTGATAATAATAATAAAAAAGTTGGAAGGGACCTCGAAGGTCATCTGATTGTTCCACTGGTTGATTGTTCTAACTGTCAGGAAGTTTCTCCTTAGTTCTAGGTTGCTTCTCTCTTTGGTTAGTTTCCATCTATTGCTTCTTGTCCTGCCTTCAGGTGCTTTGGAGAATAGCTTGACTCCCTCTTCTTTGGGGCAGCCCCTGAGATACTGGAAGACTGCTATCATGTCCCCCCTCATCCTTCTCTTCATTAAACTAGACATACCCAATTCCAGCAGCGGTTCCTTATATGTTTTAGCCTCCAGTCCCCTGATCATCTTTGTTGCTCTTCTCTGCACTCTTTCTAGAGCAATGGTGATGAACCTATGGCACAGGTGCCAGAGGCGGCATTCACAGCCCTCTCTGTGGGCACGCGCGCTGTCGCCCCAGTCCTAGGCCTTCAGCTGGGTTTTATAAAATCTTTTCGCTTTAGGCCTCCACCGCCGTGTGCAAAAAAAAAAAAAATGTTCAGTCAGTCAATTTCAACTTCTTGCAGGAAAAAAAGATCTCGCAAAGTTGGAATCGATTGATTGAACTTTTTAGTCCCACCCAGTCTGCCGTTACCAATGCAGCCATGCCCACCCAATGGGCCACGCCCACCCAACACTCAATGATGCATAAGTGGGTTTTGGGTTGCAGGTTGGGCACTCGGTCTCTAAAAGGTTCTCCATCACTGTTCTAGAGTCTCAACATCTTTTTTACATCGTGGTGACCAAAACTTGACTTACAAGAGTTGGAAGACCATTGGAAGATATAACAGTGTTGAAAAAAAGAAACTTATGACCTTTTTTTCACACTTGCAAACATTGTAGCACCCTTGTGGTCACTGGTCAAAATTTGGACACTTGGCCACTGACTCGTATTTATGACGGTTGCAGCATTCCGTGGGTTGTGATCCCTTTTGCAACTTTCCGACAAGCAAAGTCCATGAGGAAGTCAGATCCTCTTTACAACCACGTTACTAACTTAACAATGGCAGTGATTCACATAACAACTGTGGTGAGAAAGGTCGTAAAATGGGGCAAAACACATTCAACAGCTGTCTGGTTTAGCAACAGAAATTCTGGACTCCATTCTAGTCGTAAGTGGAGGACTACCTGTACACCGCGAAGACTTAATGGATACCGGAGAGGTTAAGCTGGCCTATAAGAAAGACCAAACGAAGAACAGAAAAGAGTCACGGCAAGTGAGACAGTTGTTAAAGTGAATTTTGCCCCATTTTACGACCTTCCGTGCCACTGTTGTTCAGGGAAACACCGCAGTTGTTAAATTAGCCACATGGTTGTTAAGTGAATCTGGCTTCCCCATTGACTTTGTTTGTCGGAAGGTCGCAAAAAGGGGAATCACTTGACCCCAGGACACTGCAACCATCATAAATACAAGTCAGTTGTCCGAATTTTAATCACGTGACCACAGGGATACCGCCATAGTCACGAACGTGAAAAGCAGCCAGACGTCACTTTTTTCAGTGTCATCATAACTTCAAAGGGTCACTAAATGAACAATAAACTGAGGACTAACTGTGTGCAAACTCAGTGTCCTTAAAGACACTAACTATGGGTTGAGCAAGATGGCTATTCCCTTGTCCCTCCGAGTTGCCAGAGACCACAGTCTTGTGATTGCCTCATGAAAAGGAACTGTACGGAGTATTTGTGGGTGATCTCAAGTCCTCTCCTTGTCCAGAAAGGAATGACCAAAAAGCCAATCTATTCACCTGCTCTATTCCACCACAGGGGCCTGTCAGACCTGCAGCCACTTAAACCTCCAAATCAGTGGTTCTCAACCTGTGGGTCGGGACCCCATTTGGGGTCGAACGACCATTTCACGGGGGTCGCCAAACAACGCAGTCCGCCATTTTTCCCCCCTTTTCCTTAGCTGTGCTACTCCCTTTTATTCTATTGGCTTTTGAAAGCCAATAGAATAGACTCTCTTGAATAGAGTCTAATTCTATTGGCTTTCAAAAGCCAATAGGAATTGTCCAGGCTGTCTCTGCCCTGCTGAGCCCGCCAAAAGTCCCATTCTGCAAACGGTGCTGCACCAGTTGAGTAGTCCTCGACTTACGACCGGTTGAGTAGTCCTCGACTTACGACCGGTTGGGGGGTTGCGGCATTAAAAAGGTTGAGAACTACTGGTCTAAATAGAAATGATAGAAATGATCCTTGGTTTCATTTGAGAACCACTTGTCTAAAATGGCATGCCTGAGCATGGGGTTGGACTAGAAGGCCTCCAAGTTCCCTTCCAACTCTGCTATTCTATGTTCTAAGTTTGACCCCGTCTTCCATCTGCATATACTGATGTTTCTCACTCCCTTCTCTTTGTGTATCTTCCTCTCTCTGCTTCGTCCTTATGGCTGCAGCTGGAATATCCTGCAAACGATAGCTCTTTAACTCTTCGGCATAAAGGCCCCCATTTCCTGTCAACACTGCTGCAATTATCTCTATTTTGTGAATCAGTCTGTCTGGGAGAGGTAGCCTTAGGATTGCCAGTGAGGGTTTCCAGAATTTGTTCATTCTGTTCTGTTCCGTTCTGTTCCGTTCTGTTCCATTCCAGTATAGTTTTATTAGAAGTCAAATATATTGCAGTACTGCAGAGGTAGGGAACTATGGCCCCTTTGTGACTTGTGGACTCAAACGCCAAGAATTCTTGGGCTAGGCATGCTGGCTCAAGAATTCTGGGAGTTGGCTTCCGGTGGATCTGCGCGCGCGATGGCGGCTACTTTGTAGCCGTCCTCCTGGGTAAGTGTTTGAATCGCTATGAACAGCGGCTATCAGCTGTTCAACAGTTCAAAATCCCCCTCCCGGGCAAAGGGGGGGGGAAGAGGGTTGTCTGAATAGTGGTAGAGACACTCTCATGCACCCCCAAGGCTTTTTTGGGGGGGTGAGAGGAGTGCTCCCACGGAGTTCAGACTGTCTCCGCTTCCCAGCTGCTTTTATCCCTAGGGACAAAACAAGCCGCTTCAACCACCTCCGCGATTAAAGTGATCTGGTGAGGTTTTTTTAGAGGCGGACAGAGCTGAGTAGAGGATTTAGCTTTTGCTTTCTTTGATTTTATTTGGATTTTAAGTTTAAAGATTTACTTTTACTTTTATATTCCCTCTTTTTATTTTTTTTTCTTTTGTTGAAAGGGAAAGTAAAATGGCGATCGGCAAGCCTTTCAGGTTTTTTTTTGGGGGGGGGGGAAGGTAGAATGGCGATCGGCAGGCTTTTTGGTGTTTTTTTTATCCTTTTCCTTTTTTTTAATGATTGGAACGGAATGTGGATTTGATTTTGATGTTGGGTTTGAATTTTAGAAGCATTATTATTTTTGTTTAACTTCTTTGTTTTGCTTTTTGTACTTTTAAAAAAAATGGAATGGATTTTTTCTATTTAATTATTTTTTTCTTCTTCCCTTTTCTTTTTTTAACTCCTTTCTTTTTATTATAATGATCTCCTTTTGAAGGATTTTTTGATTTTTTGGAGTTAATCTCTCTTTTTCTTTTGTTTAATTTTTGTAACTTTTAAGAAGGAGTAAAGATTTTTCTAAGATGGCTCCAAAGCGTTCAGTATTTTTTTGTTATAATGATCTCCTTTTGAAGGATTTTTTGAATTTTTTTGGACTTAATCTCTCTTTTTCTTTTGCTTAATTTTTGTAATTTTTAAGAAGGAGTAAAGATTTTTTTTAAGATGGCTCCAAAGCGTCCAGTAATTCCTACAGCTCCTAAGGTGGTTTCTTCTTCGGTGTTATCATCAGTGCAACAACCTAAATCAATAGCTTCACCCTCTTCCTTGGTACAGCCAATAATTGTGAAGGATTTGCAAGATATGATGGGAAATGTTATATCTCAAATTAGGGCAGAAATGAAAGAGATTTTAGAGGAAAATAATAAGATTTTGAGGCAAGAGATAGTTTTGGCTCTAAAAGGAGTTGCCTCTGTTCTTGAAAAGCTGAACTCTTGTGTAGAAGAGGTACCAGAAAAAGTGGAATTGATGGAGGGAAAATTTGAAAGCATGGAAAAAGAAATGGAAAATGAGATTCTTATGCTTCAATATAGACAAATGGAATATGCCTTAAGAATCAGAGGTTTGGGAGAGTCTGTGCAAGGAGATCTGAGAGAGATGGTTGCAAAGGACTTTGCTGTGATTTTGAATAAAGAAAAAGAGGAAATACTTAGTGAAATTGAAAAATTATTTAGAGTTAATTCTGTGGTGGCAGTGCAAAAGAATTTGCCAAGAGATGTGGTAATTTACTTTGGGAAAAGATCCCTGCGCAACGAAATTATACAAGCTTTTTATAAGAAGAGATTTCAAATTGCTTCACAAGATGTTATAATTCTAAAGGAGATCCCATCTAAAATTTTAAGAAGAAGAAAGGAGTTTGCTTTTTTAGCAGATGAACTTAAAAAGAGACGAATCTTGTTCAGATGGGATGTTCCGATTGGAATGGTGGTGAACTACCTGGGGATATGTTATAGACTTAATACTGTTTCTCAAGCAAAAGACTTTTATACTTCGGTCCTGGGGGTATGTTCATCGCCATCTATTAAGTTTAAAGCTTTGGAAGAAAAGAAGGTAGAATTGCAGTCTGAAGAGCCTATACTTATGAAAATTGGGAAACCTCAGTTTGAGGGGCCTCAACAAGTTGAGATGGAGGAGCAGAGGATAACCTGTGCAACATATAACTGTAAAGAAAAGGAGCAACAGAAGAAGGTTAAGGAAGCCTCACAACTATTGGTTTCTGAATCTGCGGGAGAAGTAGGATTTATAAATTTTTTGGAGCAACCTTTAAGGGTAGAATTGCAGTCTGAAGAGCCTATATTAATGAAAAATGGGAAATCTCAGTTTGAGGGGCCTCAACAAGTCGAGATGAAGGAGCAGAGGACAACTCGTGCAACATACAATCGTAAAGAAAAAGAGCAACAGAAGAAGGAGTTTAAGAAAGCCTCACAAGTATTGGCTCCTGAGTCTGTGGGAGAAGCAGGATTTATAAACTTTTTGGAGCTACCTTTAAGGGCAGATTTCAAAGCACTTCTTTCGAGATTTATGGATAAGAGAGACTGACAAGGATGGAGATCGAATGAAAATTCTAGATAAGATGTTTAAGTTTAAGTACTTAGTTTAAAAGAGTACTGAGTCTGTGGGAGAAGCAAGATTTACAAACTTTTTGGAGTTAGCTTTTAGGGCAGTTTTCAAAGCACTTCTTTTGAGGTTTATGGACAAGAGAGACTGATAAGGAATGTGTTTATTGTGGATGGAATTTGTTATTGGTAAAGATTTAAATGTGTATAAGGGAATTTTAATGGTTTATGGACAAGAGAGACTGATAAGGAATGTGTTTATTGTGGATGGAATTTGTTATTGGTAAAGATTTAAATGTGTATAAGGGAATTCTAATGTTTTAAGTAATGTTCAAATTTTGTTTTGGAGGGAGTTTATAAAGAATGATGGATAATAACATAAGTATGATATGAAAAGGTTCAGAGTATATTATAATGTGTTTAATGATTGGGTTTTTATTATTATTATTATTATTAGAGAAGATAACTTGTTTAATTAAATGTACCTAGATTTGTTTAGGATTTATATGTCTTTTAAGTTTTTTTTTTTGATAGGAGAGAAGATTATGGAGATTGAATGAAAATCTTAGATAAGAAGTTTAAGTTTAAGTATTTAATTTAAGTATTCAACGAGTATTTAGTTTTAATGGTATACTGAAGGTTTATATGTTTATTTTTGTGTTCTAGGATAAAGAAAGAGGGAGAGATTAGATTTTATATTGTAGGTATAGATATTCAAAGAAAGTAATGTTTAAAGTTGTGTTTTGGAGGGAGTTTATACAGAATGATGGATAATAATATAAGTATGATACTAGAAAATGTTTAGAGTATATTATAATGATTGCAATTATTATTTTTTAGAGAAGATAACCTATTTAATTTAATGTATTTAGATTTGTTTAGGATTTATATGTGTTTTAAGTTTTTCTTTTCTTTTTCTGAAAAATTTTAATTAAGCCTGTACTCAGCTCTGGGAAGGTTGGGGGGGGGGGTTTGGGAGGTTTGGGGAGGTGGGGGAGGGTATGGGAGGGTGGGGGGGTTTGGGGAGGGGATTTGTTTTGTAAAATTTAAAAAACTTTCAATAAAAAAAAAAAGAATTCTGGGAGTTGAAGTCCACAGGTCAAAAAGGAGCTATACTTCTCTACCCCTGTGCTAATGCATAGCCAAAACTGAGAATCATGCACCAAAATCTCAATGTTTAACTTTTCCATCTCTTAACTGCCTCTAATTGCCCAACCCCTGTGTGACCAGTCAGGTTCAGGGAGGATTAATAATAATAATAATAATAAGAAGGAGGAGGAGGAGGAGGAGGAGGAGGAGGAGGAGGAGGAGGAGGAGGAGGAAGAAGAAGTTGGAAGGGACCTTGAAGGTCATCTAGTCCACCTCTCCCCACTCAGGCAGGAAATCCATTTAAGACAAATGGCTATCCAGGATGTTTTCATAATGGTCAATTCAAGTTCATGATGGTATGCTAAGTGAGCTTGAGACAGCATCTTGAAGAGATACAGTCCTTACTTTCAATTTTTCCCTTGCCTTCTTCCCTTCCCAAAGTTCATGACAGTCTGTCACAGAAGAGTAGTGAAGCCCAAGCAAGTATTAAAGTGACAGCTGATAGGGCTGCTTTTTCAGTCCGCCATTCCTTTCCGGAAGTCCAATTTTTTATCCTTGCTCTTAAAACACCCCCCACCAATGGGGTCAGGGATAATATCATCCTAAATATGAAATTCAATGGTGAAAAAAAGGCAAGGTTCTACATTTAGGCAAGAAAAACCAAATGTATGGGTATAGTATAGGGCAGGGCTTTTCAACCTTTTCACCCATTGTACCACTTTTAGGATATGGCAATATCCGAGGACCACCAGTTGCCTGGCAAGGTGTCAAAAACTTGATGACACCCCCCCCAAATGAAAAAAGTGATAAAGTACAGGTAACCCTCGACTTACAACAGTTCGCTTAGTGACTGTTCAAAGTTACAATGGCACTGAAAAAAGTGCCCCCCAAAGCCACAGCCAAGCAAGACACCTGCCTGCCCGCCCCGCCGCGCTCTTCCTCCTGTCCGAGGTTTTCATTGTTGTGAGCATTTCTGTTGAGGATTGGCAGTGGGGGTGGGGTGGGGGGTGTTTGGTTTTTATTCCCCCCATCTGCTGGGTGGTTGCAGCAGGTTTTGGTCACTTCACCTGACCCTGGGACACTGTGACCGTCATAAATATGAATCAGTGGCCAAGCATCTGAATGTAAGTCACAAGGCCCTGGAGATGCTGCAACATTCCAACTGATCGGTCCTTCTTCTGGGCTCAATGGAAGCGCCAGGATCAACGCTGAGCTCCAGCTGGAGCCTGGTGCTGATCCTGGCACTTCCGCTGAGCCCTGACAGCCCTGCAGCTCCAGCCATCTCTTGCTCAGGCTTGTGCGGTGCTGCCACCGGTTCAGCTCATTCCCCTCCCCCACCACTACCACTTTTCTGGGATGGTCGCATATCACCTGCCAGGTGCCAATGTACCACAGGTGGTACCCGTACCATTGGTTGAAAAGCCCTGGTATAGGGGGTACCTTGCTCAATAGTAGTAACTGTGAGAGGGACCTTGGAGTCCTAGTAGACAATCACTTAAATATGAGCCAGCCGTGTGCTGCAGCTGCCAAAAAGGCCAACACAGTGCTGGGCTGCATTGAAAGAGGGATAGAATCAAGATCACGTGAAGTGTTAATACCACTTTACAATGCCTTGGTAAGGCCACACTTGGAATCCGGCATCCAGTTTTGGTCACCACGATGCAAAAAAGATGTTGAGACTCTAGAAAGAGTACAGAGAAGAGCAACAAAGATGATTAGGGGAGTGGAAGTTAAAACCTATGAAGAACAGTTGCTGGAATTGGGTATGTCTAGTTTAATGAAGAGAAGGACGAAGGGCGACATGATAGCAGTCTGCCAATATCTCAGGGGCTGCCCCAAAGAAGAGGGAGTCAAGCTATTCTCCAAAGCCCCTGAAGGCAGGACAAGAAGCAACGGATGGAAACTGATCAAGGAGAGAAGCAACCTAGAACTAAGGAGAAACTTCCTGACAGAACAATTAACCAGTGGAACAACCTGCCTCCAGAAGCGGTGAATGCTCCAACACTGGAGGTTTTTAAGAAGAGACTGGACAGCCATTTGTCTGAAATGGTGTAGAGTTTCCTGCCTAAGCAGGGGGTTAGACTAGATGACCTCCAAGGTCCCTTCCAACTTTATTATTATTGTTGTTGTTGTTGTTGTTGTTAAATATCCACTAATGCAGGGATCCAAGTATCTACCATTCTTCTTCTGAAAAGTTCACGCTGCTGCCCTTTCTGGTCGTGTGTGAGCCTTACGGTAGGTGCACATTTCATACACCTCCAAATTGAAATGAGAGTCGGTGTAATTACAACTGGAAATATTTCCTTTCAGAGAGCACATCATAAGAACCACTTACTCTCTGACCTCCCTCTGTACGTGAATGTGAGATCTTGGTCTGTCTCCAACTCAAAACCCGCTAATTTCAGAGCCGAGAATCTTTCCTGAAAACAAGTAATTCTGTTTTGATCTCTGTAGCAGGCGCGAATGAATGTTCTAATCAAACCGATGCAGACATAAGTTAGAACTAATTTCCTTGAACGACTCCCACCAGGAAGGACACAATTCCAATATGGTGAATCACAGGATGTTGCAGAAACAGAGGTCTGTTTTCAACTTAAAGTAATGAATCTGCTTCCCTGACACGTTGGGGTTTCTATTTGCAACGCCTAGCCCAGCGGTGCTCAACCTGTGGGTCGGGACCCCATTTGGGGTCGAACGACCATTTCACGGGGGTCGCCAAACAACGCAGTCCGCCTTTTTTCCCCCCTTTCCCTTAGCTGTGCTACTCCCTTTTATTCTGTTGGCTTTTGAAAGCCAATAGAATAGACTCTCTTGAATAGAGTCTAATTCCATTGGCTTTCAAAAGCCAACAGGAATCGTCCAGGCTGTCTCTGCCCTGCTGAGCCCGCCAAAAGTCCCATTCTGCAAACAGTGCTGCAAGTTGTCTGCAGCGAAGGCGAGCTGCCTGGAAATTTCCACCCCTCCCTGCTGAGCAACTGCTAAAAATGTAAGGAAAAGAGGGCCAGGGGTGGGAGGTGGGAGGCCGGTGGGTGCAGGGAGGGTTGCTGGCCCGTGTGGGGCCTGGCGGGTGCCTTACCTCCCTTGGGCTGGGCCAGCTAGTGGCCCAACCGGTGGTTGCCCTGCGCCATCGCTGTCCCTTGCCAGCTACACCTCGGCAGGCGCAGGGGGTGGCACCACGCATGCGCGGTGCTCCCGGGCAGGGAAAGTCCTTGACTTACGAAAGTTTGGGTAGTCCTTGACTTATGACCAGTTAGGTAGTCCTCAACTTACAACCGGTTGAGTAGTCCTCGACTTACGACCAATTGGGGGTTGCGGCTTTAAAAAGGTTGAGAACCACTGGCCTAGCCATAAATAACGGGAGAAGACACTCTGATGCCACATAAACTATGGAGTTATCATGTGCAGAATTTGGAAGAAGACACTGCGTGTGACCTCATTTGCCCTCAATGCAGAATTTGTGCTGATAGGACTAGGGAAACATGCACAAACATTTTTTTTGTCGTGACCCTATCGGATCCCTGTTTGGAGAAGGAGGAGGAAGAACATCTGATGGGAATGGCAGGTCTTCCCTGGAACATCTGGAAAGAACAGGGGCTGAGAACAATGCTGTCATGGGCCCCTCCAGCGTTGGGAGAAGTGGTGGACCAGACAAGGAGCCACCCACCTTCACGAAGATGGGGGAGTATCTGTCTAGAGCAGGGGTAGGCCACCTTGGCTCTTTTATGACTCGTGGACTTCAACTCCCAGAATTCCTGAGCCAGCATGGCTTAGCTTGGAAACCTCTCCCTTTCCCCTCAGCATGACTGGTTCAGGAATTCTGGGAGTTGAAGTCCACGAGTCATAAAAGAGACAAGGTTGCCTATCCCTGGTCTAGGGAGATTCTTAGTCATCCAGGTCATGGTTGTCCCAAAGGTGATTTTTCATGAGGCAACTGGACTTCCTTGTTCTTCAAAGAGGCCATCTATGTCAAAATTGAACAGCCCTCTCTCAACAGAGAGGGAAGGATACAACACCATCTATCGTCAGTCTACACAGTCCTTTCAACAGCTCCAAGAAGGCTCCACACCCATTTGTACCACTCAGATGACTATGAGGACACAGATAAACCTCCAGGTGTCCTCAACAACTCTCTAAATGAAGGCAAATGACCAGCTGTCTGCAAGGAGTGTCAATCCTTCCCTTTCCCACCATCCAGTCAGAGCTGAAGAAGCTTCCTGGATGAGAAGTGAAATGTCTTCAAAGAAAAACAAGGAAGTCCAATTGTCTTATGAAAAAGCATCTTTGGGACAGACAAGGGTCAGCCACAGACAGGCAGTGGTGATGACAGCCAACAGATCCTCTCTGATCAGGAGCAGCTTCCTCCCCCATCTGAGGGCATAGAGAGTGATCACATGACTACAAGAAGCCCTGCAACAGCCATAACTTTGGGGGTCACCATTTCAAACAGTGGCTGAATGAATTGCAAAAAGTCATGTGTATATACTCATGTGTATAAAGGCATCCCTGTGGGTGTTAGTTCGCTAGTGTACCAGGGTTGGTGTACCAGGGTTGCCAGACATATGAACACAGAAGGACAATCTTGGCACAAGAAAAGCGAGTACTCCGCAAAGCCAGAGCTGCAAATGCTGAAGTAACAGTGTCTACATTTCTTTGTTCAGTATGTGGCAGAACATTCTGTGCTAACATCAGTCTTATTAGCCACCTACGGACACATCATTGATGGCCCATAACCCGCAAGATATCAAGGTCTTCATCGAAATCAATCGACAAACAACAGTTCGCTAGTCATACCTGGCTTTAGGGGCAGTGGTCATCTCTGTTTCTTTAAGCCATTGTGACTGCGCTGCCCGAAGATGTCACCCGGGTCAAGTGGCCAGCATGACACAGCGCAAAATGTACAGCAAAACACAGAACACTGTTGCCTTCCCACCAATGTGCCACCTATTTATCTACTTGCATTTACAAGCTTCCGAACTGCTAAGTTGGCAGGAGCTGAGGTAAGGAACGGGCGCTCACCCCGTCATGTGGTGGTAGGACTCAAACTTGCCAGAGTACAGACTTTCTCTGGCATCTTTTAAGCCCCTGAGCCACTGCACCTCCCCATACATATAATCCACTCGAAAATAATAGGAGTACTGAGCTAACAGTTAAACCACTGATTATGGGTAGATCACCTTGACAAATCAGAACCACAGAGCTGAAAGGGTGGTCTTCTAGTCCAACCCCCTGCTCAGGCAGGAAACCCTATACCATTTCAGACAGATGGCTTTCCAGTCTCTTCTTAAAAACTTCCAATGTTGGAGCATTCACAGCTTCTGGAGGCAGGTTGTTCCACTGGTTAATTGTTCTAACTGTCAGGAAATTTCTCCTTAGTTCTAGGTTGCTTCTCTCCTTGGTTAGTTTCCATCCGTTGCTTCTTGTCCTGCCTTCAGGTGCTTTGGAGAACAGCTTGACTCCCTCTTCTTTGGGTCAGCCCCTCAAATACTGTAACACTGCTATCATGTCTCCCCTACTCCTTCTTTTAATTAGACTAGATATACCCTATTCCTGCAACCGTTCTTCATGTGTTTTAGCCTCCAGTCCCCTCAAGCGACAGTCAATATAAAATTTACCGTTCCTATAAAAAAATTAAGTTTAGCCAATTTAGGCAGGCATTCCCCTTCTCCAAAGACCGTATTGTTGCTCCAACAAGCACTGCCATTTTCTTTTGAAAAGGTGCTAATAAGCGTTAAGTAGCAAGCTGGAAACGCTGTGCAGACTGCTATTCTAACCAGCTAAAAATGCAAATTGCAGGTTGAGATCAGAGAAGGCTGTAATAATCATCCAGGCTTAATCATTAAAATATGGCAAGCAGAGGAGAGAATAACCTGGAGCAGAGAGCCTAAGTTGCTCTCGAGTTTGGATGCCGTACGAATTGTGTTTCATCCATCTTGGGGCAGGAAGTGGCTTTACAGTTAGAAGATCCATAGTTGTCTAGGGAGATTCTCCATCATCCAGGTCATAGTTATCACAAAGATGCTTTTTCATGAGGCAACTGGACTTCCTTGTTTTTCTTTGAAGAGGTTTCGCTTCCCATCCAAGAAGCTTCTTCAGGTTCTGACTGGATGGTGGGGAATGGAAGGATTTATACTCCTTGCAGACAGCTGGTCATTTGCCTCCTTTTAGAGAGTCGTTGAGGCCACCTGGAGGTGCAAATGGGTGTGGAGCTTTCTTGGAACTGCTGAAAGGACTGTGTTGTAGTCCTATCCCTCCCCCTCTGTTGAGGGAGGGGTATTCAATTTGGAGGTAGAGGGCCTCTTTGACCCCTCTTTCAAACCAGCAGTCCTCTCTGTCCAGAATGTGAACTTTGATAAACCTCCAAGTGGCCTCAACGACTCTCTAAAAGAAAGCAAATGACCACCTGTCTATAAGGAGTATAAATCCTTCCCTTCCCCACCATCCAGTCAGAGCTGAAGAAACTTCTGGGATGAGAAGTGAAAAGTCCTCAAAGAAAAACAAGAAGGTCCAGTTGCCTCGTGAAAAAAGCACCTTTGGGAAGATCCATAATTACTTTCCTGTTTTCAAAGGAAAATTTCCAAGAGGAGATTCAGCCTCTGCGGCTTTTCTAAGTTATGTTTCCCGGTATAGTTCCTTTTAAAATTCAGGGTGAAAAAGTCGACCGCAATTTATCACTGGAGGGGTTGTTAAGGACCACCATCAACATCCCCGATTGTTTGAAAACCTTTAAAACCAGTCTTCAGACTGAAGAAAACAGAAGATTTAATCTATTAGAGGGGACCTTATCTTATCAATTAAATGTTTGAATATGGTTAAGAATAGATTGCTAGATATAGAAATATTATTATAACTAGATAGATAAGATGGGTAATCAGACTATCACATTTTGGCACGAAAAGGGAAATAAGAAAACGCTAAGAAGTTTGAATATATTTGATTACCCAAACATAACTTGTTTTGAAATGATAAATGATTGGGATATTTTGAACATGGATGGGAAATTAGAACTGAAAAAAAAAAAGCAAAAATAGGATACGGACTGAATAAATGGACTGGAAGTTTTTAAGAAGAGACTGGACAGCCATTTATCTATCTAGTTATAATAATATTTCTATTTCTAGCAATCTATTCTTAACCATATTCAAACATCTAATTGATAAGATAAGGTCCCCTCTAATAGATCAAATCTTCTGTTTCCTGCCTGAGCAGGGGGTTGGACTAGATGACCTTCAAGGTCCCTTTCAACTTTATTATTAAATAAAAAGTAAATATTGAATGCTAATGCAATTAAGATATGTTTTGGTTAGAAGAGATATTTTAAACTGATATCATTGATACTAATAGAAAACTGTAATAAATCCTGATATTCAACTGTATATCTATTAATAACAATAAGAATTGTATTTGCTTAATGTGGAAAAATGTTTATTACTGGAAGAAGAGAGGACGTATCGGATGGTGTAATATTGGATGTAGTTTGAAAAATCTTGTATGTACCACAAAATTATCAATGGACCCAGTCCACGCGTTGTCTATTAAGCACTTGTTTGTAAAAATAGAAAATTAATAAAATCCCTTATGCTGAATTATCCTTCCTGGGTCCTGCAAGCCTTCCATTCTCTGATAAATCTGCAGTTGTCTTACTTTTCCTTCCGTTCCCAAGAGGTGCATCGCTGTTTCTTTAAAAGATTCAAAAAGTCCTCCCTGGCTATTTAATCTCAAATCAAGGGGAGCTGAGTTTGCTCGGGGAATTAGCTAAACGACCCTTTTGCACTTCCTGTTATAGAGGGAACTGGGTTACAAATCAATTGAATGTGTGTGTTCTGGAGCTTGCATTGCCAGGGGTGCCTATTACGGCCCTGCTAAACCCCTGTAAAGTCATTTTAATATTATTATCCCAATGACACAGAGGAGGAAATTTAGGTCATCTTGCCAGTTTGTGGAAGCGATCGACATCTGATTGAGAACTGGGGTTACGGAACTGCAGGATAACTGAGCTGGAAGGGACTGTTGAAAGAAAAATCTTCACCAGGGTCCAGTCCAAGCCGGGAATAAACAAAATGGAGACTGCTTTAGAAAGAAGGTTGTGGTTTATTGAAGAGGAGAGCCAGACAGAAAGATGGCTCTGGGAAAGCTGACCACATGTAGCTTTGAGTGGAGGGTTTTTATACCTTCTTGGGCTTTTGAGGTTGTTTCCTGTTCCTGTGGCTTGAACTTTGACCTGAGGTTCAGTGTGTCCCTTTTGGGTATTAGTGGGTTAATCTTATTGTGTCCTCAAAGGTCATGTCTTTTAGAGTATGTAGATTTTAAGGGTCTTTGTCTTTCTAATCTCATCAGCTGCAAGCTTCTTGGCTCAAGTCTTTCTGAATGAATCACCAAATCTGGATTTCTATAGAGCTGGTCTCTGCCTGGATTCTGTTTCAAGGAGGGAGACTTGGGGCTATTAAGAAAAACTGGGCATGCTTTTCTGCCTTTTTAATATTTCCTTCTCGGGGGAGGGGGGGCTGACTTCCTACAAGACCTTGGACCTTCTTCTTCTAAACTTCTCAACGTGGTCCTAGTCTCTTGTAGGATCATTTCCTATCTATGCATCTCTCTTCATGTTGCTGGCTGTAAATCTCATCAGACCCCATCAACAGCACCAAGGATCCGAGAGGATAGTGCTTGTAGTCCACTAAAAGCCACCAAGCAACCCAGTTCAAGACAATGGGAAAAGTATGATGAAGAGCAGGAAAAATGTTTAATTTCTATTTATTTATGAACTTAGCCATCCTTCCTCTCTCTCCCTCCCTCCCTCCCTTCCTTCTTTCTACCTTTCTCCTTCCCCTTCCTTCCTTCCTTCGTCTCTCCCTCACATATTTCCTTCCTTCCTTCTCCTCCCTCCCTCCCTTCACTCTCCTCCTTTCCTCCCTCCCTTCCTTTCCCTTCCCTTCCTCCCTCTCTCCCTGCTTTCATCCCTTCCTTTCCCTCCCTCCCCTCCCTCCCTCCCTTCCTTCCTTCCTTTCCTCCCTTCCTCCTTCTCTCCCTTCCCCTTTGCTACTTAGCAGCCTCAAGACTGACGGGATGATGTTGTACGTCACTATGTCTTTCAGCCTCCTCACCAAACAGCCTTATTGTGCGCATGCAAATGTATGCAGCTGTGATTAAAAGACTGGGAATACATCGGCTCACAGTTCTGTCATCAGGTGGCAGCTTAATCCAGGTCTTTTCTGAGGGAGAATTGCAAATATTATTTCTCAGTATGCTCTCTCTCTCTCCCTCCCTCCCTCTCTCCCTCCCTCCCTCTCTCTCTCTCTCTCTCTCTCTCTCTCTCTCTCTCTCTCCAAGAACCAGTCCAGAGATCCTGACATCAGAGATCTTAAATGTGTCAAATCATTGACAGGGTTGGCCTAGGTCAGTTTTTGCAGTAGAAAAGCATTTACAATCCAAATGCCACAACATTTTAAAATGGGGAGGTTCCCCCCCCCCCCAGAACAAGATCCAAACTGCTTATCTCCACCGTTAGGGTTCCATTTGCAGAAAGCTTGTGAAGACAGCGAGTTTTTGGCTCACAACCTTTTTGTTTAATGACCATTGAAACACCACTGAAAAAAGTGACTGATGACTATTATTCTGTTATTCTGTCACTCTGCTCCTCCTCCTCCCTGCAAAGCCCCATCTCTTCTAGCACTGATGATGTTCCCTGGCTGGATAATGAAACATCTGCAAGAAAACGGCCAAGCTCAGAGAGCATCAAGGACCCCACAGTAGTCTTCCTCCTCCTCCTCCTCCTCCTCCTCCTCATCATCATCATCATCACCACCACCACCACCATCATCATCATCCTCACTGCAAACCCCACTCTCTTCTACCACTGAAGATTTTACCTGGTTGGGTAATGAAATGTCTGCAAGAAAACACCCAAGCTCAGAGAGAACCAAGGACCCCACTGTTCTCCTCCTCCTCCTTTTCCTCCTCCTCCTCCTCCTCCTCCTCCTATCACCATCACCATCACCACCATCACCACCATCATCACCATCACCATCACCATCACCATCATCATCATCATCATCTTCACTGCAAAGCTCAGAGAGCACTAAGGACCCCACTCACAGTTGTCGTTGTCGTCATCGTCCTCCTCCTCCTCCTCCTCCTCCTCCTCCTCCCTGCAAACCCCACTCCCTAACCTAGTTGGTTCATGAAAGGTCTGCAAGAAAACATCCGAGCTCAGAGAGCACCAAGGACCCCTCATTTCAACCCTGAGCTACTAATACTCCGTTTCTCCTTTTTCGCAAACAATACGCTTCTTTCAAATCCCTACTCTGAATGGGGGTTGGGTACCTAGTCTAAGTGACCTTCAGTTCTGCGAAGGCAACTCTGAAAGCTTTTTCATTCAACATATTGAAACCTGGTGGAGAAATACACCACCTATTGCTTTCGGTGTGGCATTCGTTACAATTTGATGACGAAGAACGGAAACAACAGTCCAAGGATAGAACGGCCTTCATTTAAATCACTGGATTGAGCCACTTCTGTGGGTGGTGGCTGTAAGGCATAGCCATGAAAAACAATCCTGTAGACCCACAGCAATTAATTGTGCAGTTGTGTGTTCTGTTATATACATCGCAATATCCTGGATTCTTTGAGCTCCGCCATCCACCGAAGCACTGTTTGAGCTTAGCGATTATTGATCTTAGCACTGGCCTTGTCTTTGAAAGCCAGTAAATGAAATCTCCCTATTTTCTCTCCGCCTTAGCAATTCTCAGAAATAGAATCTTAACAACCTCCATCAATCATCTCCCTTCCATCCCGACAAAGACACAAAAAGACAAAATGAAGATGGGCAATAAGTTAAATCCTTGTGGACCTCTGCTCTTCCACCGGCCATGGATATCTTCCCTCGCATCCTTTGAGGAACAGAGACACATATACACATCCTCCTCCTCCTCCTTTTTGCAAACTCCCCTCCAGCACTAATTATTCTTCCTCCTCCTCCTCCTCCTCCTCCATAAAACCACACCCTTCTAGCATTGATGATGTTACTTAACTGGGTAATGAAATGTCTGCAAGAAAACAACCACGTTCAGGGAAGACCAAGGACCACATAGCCCTCCTCCTCCTCCTCCTCCTCCTCCTCCTCCTCTTCCATAACACCCACACCCTTCTAGCATTGATGATGAAAGAAAGAAAGAAAGAAAGAAAGGAAGAAAGGAAGGAAGGAAGGAAGGAAGGAAGGAAGGAAGGAGAGAGGAGAGAGGAAAGAAGGAAGGAAAAGAGAGAGGAAGGAAGGAAGGAAGGAAGGAAGGAAGGAAGGAAGGAAGGAAGGAAGGAAGGAAGGAAGATGTATGATAGAGAGGAAGAAAGGAAGATAGAGAGGAAGGAAGGAAGAAAGGAAGGAAGGAAGGAAGGAAGGAAGAAGATGTATGATAGAGAGGAAGGAAGGAAGGAAGGAAGGAAGGAAGGAAGGAAGGAAGGAAGGAAGAAGGAAGGAAGGAGATCTATGATAGAGAGGAAGGAAGGAAGGAAGGAAGAAGATGTATGATAGAGAGGAAGGAAGAAAGGAAGGAAGGAGATGTATGATAGAGAGGAAGGAAGGAAGGAAGGAAGGAAGGAAGGAAGGAAGGAAGGAAGGGGCATCCTGGTTTACATTCATAACCCTAGACTAGCTAAACTACAAACCACATTTCAGCCACTCAACTGCTCCCTTCATTTCTAGGACCGAGTGCGAAGGAGGCTATTTGAAGCAGTGGGTTCAAAAGGAAAGTATAATCTGTGTGTCGAGTGTTGCATTCTGTTAGAATTGGCTGCAGGCTCCTCTGAGCCTGACTCTTTTTCAAAACCATGCTCCTTTCTTGAGTTTCAAACGCTTGTTCTCCTCATTCATCTATTTCCCTAACAGACAAATTCTCCTGCACGTCAAAGGGCCAAGCTAATTCACGACACAACCGCATCACAACATGACGAATGGCTCTCAGTGGCGTGTGGCCTTTGGTGTGTCGAGGAACGGAGAGGAGAAGAATGTATCTCGTATTTAAGCCCTAAGCACATCACAACTGGGTGCAGAGACTCTGCAGCAGACATTGCACCGGCTCCGTGCGCGATAATTCTGTAGCCCTCCGTCCTAAGGACCGAAAGGCACTTTCTAAAATAAATAAATAAATTAAAAAGATAAAATATATTTATTGCATCCAAAAGGAACCTTTATCTCTTAGGCCCACGACTCTGCAGAAGTTGTTCATCCTCCCTGGCAAAAGATCCATTTAAATGCAAATGTTGACTTTTACTCTTGACTCCGGAGGGAAGATGCTGGCTGTGATTTTTAATTTTAATGGGCTCCCGGTAAGATAGGCAGGAGGTTTGCTTCAACTTCCAATGCATGCAAGCTATAATTTAATGGGAGAAGACACCAAATCAATCTGAAGCCAGAAAGTAGATGCTCCCAAGAAAGAACGTAAAAAAGTTCTAGCTGAAGTTGGGTCCTAGACAAATGCAAAGATCTCCTTTCTTTCAAACTTAGCAGTTTTAAGATGGGTGGGCCAACTCTCCAGCATGCTGGCTGTGGAATTCTGGGACTTGAAGTTCACACAACTTAAAGCTGCTAAGTTTGCAAACCACTGGTGTAGACTTGTCACCACAGCCACCTGTCCCTCAAAGAGCATGGCCAACCATAAAAATAGAATTGACAGGGCTGGACAAAATATTATTAAGAACTCAGGACAATATGATTAAAAAACTATATCACTATCTGTTAGACCAGGCAATGTATTTAGGAACAGGTAAAAGAAACCATGTTAACATGGAGCGGGGATCTTGATCTTAACTTTGATCTGCACATCTGGCAAGAATTATGGGCAAGAAATAGGAAGCTCACTTTGGCCACCTCCTACAAAGAAAATATCTACAAAATGTTCTATAAATGGCATCTCTCACCCCCAAGGTTAGCTAAAATGGGTCCAAATTTTTCATCTATATGCTTGAAATGTAAATTGGCAATAGGGTCCTGGGATAGTCTTTCCACCATAGCCACCTGCCCTATTACCATATGTGGTGGGAGTGCCCAAAAGCTTGTGATTTTTGGAATAAGATAAAAAAATGGCTGGAAGAAATATTAATGGTAGAGATAGAGCTAAAATCAGAACTCTTCTTATTAGGCATAACTACACAGAAATACGATAAAGGGATATTTTACCTGAGGTTACACATTCTTACAGCTGCTAGATTGGCGTATGCACAAAATTGGAGGAATAAAGAAACTCCAATAGAAGAAGAGATTTTATACAAAATTTTATCGTGTGCCGATATGGACAGGCTCACAATGGAAATGAAGGACAAGACAGAGTCAGATTATTTTGAAATCTGGGACAAATTTTATTATTGGTGTGAATCGAGGGGGACTGTTCGGGTTATAAGCTAGTGTTAAGATAGAAATATATATAATTGTATGTTATTGTATGTCAGAAAACAAACAATTGTATGTTAGTATATAGAGAAATAAATTAGATATTGTATTGTATAGAAAAATATATACGTATATACAGAGATTAAGAACTATATGTATGAAGAGGAACAAATTGTTAGAAATACATATACTAGAATGTTATGTTATGTCCATTTTTGTTTTAACTGTATTATAAATAAAAAACTTTTTAAAAAAAGAGCATGGCCAACGTGATACTTTGACTAGTTTATGAAGCCAATGACTTTCCATCATGAGGTATTTATGTGCTGATAACCTCATTGGCTTGAAACTCAAATTGGCTTGAAACTCAACATTAAGAAAACCAAGATCATGGCATCTGGCCCTCTCAATTCCTGGCAAACAGATGGGGAAGAAATGGAGGTAGTGACAGATTTTATCTTCTTGGGCTCCAGGGTGGGGACTGCAGCCAAGAAATTAAAATATGCTTGCTCCTGGGGTAGAAAGCTATGGCAAATCTAGACAGCATACTATGTTTTCTTGCAGACAGTTCATTACCAATCTAGGTAACAGCATCAATGCTAGAAGGGAGTGGGGTTTGGTCTCTTTTTATATACAAGTGGCTAAGGTTACCCTGACAACAAAAGTGCGTATAGTCAAGGCTATGGTTTTCCCAGTTGCAAGGTATGGCTGTGAAAGTTGGACCATAAGAAAGGCTGAGCGCCAAAGAATGGAGGCCTTTGAACTATGGTGCTGGAGAAGACTCCTGCGAGTCCCCTGGACTGCAAGGCGATCAAACCGGTCAGTCCTAGAGGAGATCAACCATGACTGCTCTTTAGAAGGCCAGATCCTGAAGTGGAAACTCAAGTACTTTGGCCACCTAATGAGAAGGAAGGACTCACTGGAGAAGGGCCTAATGCTGGGAAAGATTGAGGGCATTAGAAGAAGGGGACAACAGAGAATGAGATGGCTGGATGGAGTCCCTGAAGCAGTAGGTGTGAATTTAAATGGACTCCAGAAGATGGTAGAGGACAGGAAGGCCTGGAGGAACATTGTCCATGGGGTCGTGATGGGTCGGACACGATTTCGCAACTAACAACCTCTCTTTAAAACTTAGCAATTTTAAGACGGGTGGACCAAGTCTCCAGTATCCTGAGTGTGGAATTCTGGGAGTTGAAGTTCACACAGCTTAAAGCTGCTAGGTTTGCAAACCACTGGGATAGTCTTTCCACCATAGCCACCTGCCCTTCAAAGAGCATGGCCAACACAATACTTTGACTAGTTTATGAAGCCAACGACTTTCCATCATGATGTACTTATGCTGCTGATAACCCCACTGTGATCAAAAGCTAAAGATGGATCTAACTTTACATGGGCATATATATTAGCTCATGTATGGCTATTTCCTTAAAAGAAGGATTTTTTTTCCATTTTTTTTTTTTTTTTTTTGCAATCAGAATTGGTGTCAACCTAAATTATCCCAGTCCAGAGTTCCAACTAATCAAGATAATTCTGAAGCTTGTTTCCAGTTGGTTTTTGAGGTTAACTTTTCTTAGGTTTGTTATCATCTGCAGCGTTTTCATTAAAAAAAAAATGTTCTGGAAATTGAGCAGTGTCAGCTGAAGACCCCACTCAGGAACACATCTCCTGGAAACCCAAAGGTGCTTTTTTTCATGAGACAACTGGACTTTTTTGTTTTTCTTTGAAGACGTTTCACTTCTCATCCCAGAAGCTTCTTCAGCTCTGACTGGATGGTGGAGGAAGGGAAGGATTTATGCTCCTTGCAGACAGCTGGTCATTTGCATCATTTTACAGAGTCATTGAGGCCACCTGGAGGTTTGTCTGTGTCCTCAGAGTCACCTGAGTGGTACAAATGAGTGTGGAGCCTTCTTACACTACACCTGTTGCACCACTCAGGTAACCCTGAGGACACAGATAAACCTCCAGGTGGCCTCAATGACTCTCAGAAAGGATGCAAATGACCAGCTGTCTGCAAGAAATATTCTATTCTATTCTGTTCTGTTCTAGTCTAGTCTAGTCTAGTCTAGTCTAATATAGTCTATTCTATTCCATTCCATTCTATTTTCTAGTCTATAATCTAGTTTATATTCTATTCTAGTCTAGTTATAATTATTCTATATTCTATATTCTATATTCTATATTCTATATTCTATATTCTATACTATATTCTATTCTCTAGTCTAATCTAGTTATAATCTATTCTATATTCTATATTCTACATTCTATTCTCTAGTCTATAATCTATTGTATAATAATAATAATAATAATAAAAGTTGGAAGGGACCTTGGAGGTCATCTAGTCCAACCCTCTGCTCAGGGAGGAAACCCTACACCATTTCAGACAAAAGGCTGTCCAGTCTCTTCTTAAAAACTTCCAATGTTGGAGCATTCACCGCTTCTGGAGGGGATAGAATCAAGATCACGTGAAGTATTAATACTACTTTACAATGCCTTGGTAAGGCCACACTTGGAATACTGCATCCAGTTTTGGTCACCATGATGAAAAAAGATGCTGAGACTCTAGAAAGAGTACAGAGAAGAGCAACAAAGATGATTAGGGGATTGGAGGCTAAAACATATGAGGAACGGTTGTTGGAATTGGGGATGTCTAGTTTAACGAAGAGAAGGATGAGGGAGGACATGATAGTAGTGTTCCAATATCTCAGGGGCTGCCCCAAAGAAGAGGGAGTCAAGCTATTCTCCAAAGTACCTGAAGGCAGGACAAGAAGCAACGGTTGGAAACTGATCAAGGAGAGAAGCAACCTAGAACTAAGGAGAAACTTCCTGACAATATAATTCTATTCTATTCTATTCTATTCTATTCTATTCTATTCTATTCTATTCTATTCTATTCTATTCTATCCATCTCAGGAGGCTAATATCTCTCCCTTGAAAATAATTTTTTCCAGCTTCCCTTTGTTAGTTTTGAAGCAACCCGCTGCTTGTTTTAATCTTTATTTTGTTACCATGGAGTCAATGATTCCCCCCCCCCCGCTAAAGGCACAACTTATGGACATTCATAAAATAACTTCTTTAAAAGAAAAATCAATCAATTCCCTGGGCCCACACAGTCATCAAATCTAACTATTGGCAATCCACTTCCTGCCAGATTTCTATTCCCCCAAAAAAGAATCTTCTCTTCATCACTCACAGTTTATAAAGAGAGAAGAGCATCGCGCAGAGGAGGGAATCTTTTATTTATAAATCCTGGAAGCCAATTTCCCATCAATTAAAATGTTTTGAAATGAGGCACGTGGCAAAGCCGATGCAACCAAGCCGAGCAATCCAGAAATAAAATCACTGAAATTATGAAAACAGCCCAACAGAACATGCCTACTATCCAGGGAACAAAATGTCTGCCTTTAGACCATTATACTCAGAAGCCATCTTCCCAACTTGGTGCCTTCCAGATATTTGGGACTACAACTTCCATCATCCTGAGTTAGGGAAGCCAAGAATTTCAGAAAACCTGGAAAAGCATTTCATATGAAGTTCTCCGAGCTTGTGGGTTGGTTTCCAGCTAGCTAATCTCTTCAGTGGATTTTAGGGAATGTCAGTGTTCTTCTGTTTATGAGGGCTTCAGGTGTGGGTGGGTCAAATTTATTTTATTTATTTTATTTTTATTTATTAAAATTTATAGACCACCCCACTCCCGCAGGACTCCGGGTGGCTAACAATAAAAACACAATATAATAATAATAATAATAATAATAATAATAATAATAATAATAATAATAATAATAATAATAATAATAGTAAAGTTGGAAGGGACCTTGGAGGTCATCTAGTCCAACCCCCTGCTCGGGCAGGAAACCCTACACCATTTCGGACAAATGGCTGTCCAGTCTCTTCTTAAAAACTTCCAGTGTTGGAGAATTTACTGCTTCTGGAGGCAAGCTGTTCCACTGATTAATTGTTCTAACTGTCAGGAAGTTTCTCCTTAGTTCTAGGTTGCTTCTCTCCTTGATAACTTAACAAGACAAACAATACAGTAACATTCATCCAGGGGTCAGATTTTATAAACCCCAGGCCTGCTGGAAAAGCCAGGTCTTAAGCAGCTTGCGGAAAACCAACAGGGTGGGAGCGGTCCTAATTTCTGGGGGGAGCTGGTTCCAAGACGTGGAATGAGGGTCTGTTTATGGGCCAGGTGTGAGTCATCCAAGAGAGGCTGGTGATGGGTCTTGTGATGGGAAGGTTACATCAGGTGTGGATCATTGGGAGGTGAGGTTCTGGTTGGGGGAGTTTCATGCCTCCATCGGAGCCTGAATCTGCGGAGGAAAATGAGCTGGAACAGGACCCTATGGAGGGTGAGGAAGAGGGGTCTGTGGCTTCAGAGGAATGTGGGGAAGAGCAGGCCAAGGCAGGCCAGGGCCCTTCAGGATTGGGACAGGCTGAACAGGAGAGACGGAGCTCAGGCGATGAGCAAGGGCCACCCCCACCTGATCCTAGAGCATGGAGAGTGGATAAAAGGAGAGAACAACACAGGCAGGCTCAACTATTCGGGAGGAGAGCTTCCAGCCCCTCTCCACAAGGTACATCTGGAGACTGAGACTTAAGGAGACGCTGTGGGGAGAGGCATTTGTCGGGAACAAACACTGATTCCTTGGAGTTTTGTGTGCTGTTGCTGATCTTGGAAACAACTCTCTGATCTCTTGTTCTGTGTTGTGATTTCTGCTTGGAAACCCGGAAACTCTGACCATTGGACTGGACATTGCTTGGATGTTGAAAGATCTTGGACTGTATTTTGGCTTCCCTTCTGAAACTGCTCAGGCAAGCGTGTATTCACACAGACTCGTTAGGTTTATGATGTATGTGTCATTCCTTGCTATCTCCGTGGCCTTGAGTAAATTCCTCTCCTAATCAGACTGTGTGTGAAACTACTTGCAGCCAGAGATGGCTGAAGGTGTGTGTGTCTTCCTTTGTTTTGAAGCTTGCCAGAAACGTGGGAGCATTTGGGGAAAATTTGGAGCAATTAAAGGGTGGTTTGGATTGCCAGCTGACTGCGTTGCCTTGGTGCTGTGCCCTGGGTCATCACAGGGGGCCTGTGTGGGATGGTTGAGGGTCAGGGATGTCTCTGGTTGGCTGTGGGGTTGATTTGGATCCTGAGGAGTTCGTAGGCTGGTTGTAGGTCAATGAGTCTGTTGATGGAATTGCTTGTGGAGGGCCAGGCTTCGAGGAACTCATGAGCCTGTGGGTGGTAGTGTGGCCAATGGTTTTGGTGGTGCTCCAATCGAACTGGTGCTGTTTGGTTTCAGTGCAGGTAGAGATTAAGAATTTGGGATCGTGGCTTTTGACTGCCAGCCAGTGTTCATGGATCTTGGTTTTTAATTGATGTGATGTTTGTCCCACGTAGAAGTGGTTGCAATCATTTCATATGTTAGTAGGGGTAAAGGAAGGAAAGATTGGTGATCAGCCTGGTGGCCTAGTGGTGAAGACTCTCACCTTCCACTTGGAAGGTTGAGAGTTCAACCCCACAAATGTTTCCCTGTTGCAAAGAGAAAATACTTGCTATGAACTCCGCGTAAGCATCAGGAAGGGCATCCAGCCAGTAAATTCTCAGCTCCACTCAGTGACCCACCCCTAAGCAAGGGATTACAGGGTGATAAAAAGAAAATAAAGTTCAGAAAGTTCAGAGCCATTCCATCCAGTTTTGGTCATCATTATATAATGCAATTATTTAATATAAAGCACCAGAAGGCAGGACAAGAAGCAACAGATGGAAACTAACCAAAGCAAGCAGCAATCTAGAACTAAGGAGAAATTTCCTGACAGTGAGAACAATTAACCAGTCGAACAACCTGCCTCCAGAAACAGTGAATGCCCCAACACTGGAAGTCTTTATGAAAAGACTGGACAGCCATTTGTCTGAAATGCTATAGGATTCCCTGCCTGAGCACAGGGTTGGACTAGATGACCTCTAAGGTCCCTTCCAACTTTATTATTATTATTTTGGATCATCGCACAGTCAGCCAGATGTTCAGACTGGATTTGGCATTTTGTCTACCTATCGAGTCCTTACCCAGGACCTGGAATAGGCAGATGTGGATGTTTGATGGTATTACAGATATCGTCGCAGGATGGAAGCAGTTCCTAACAAGGCCGCCTTTTGCAATTGACTAATAGTGAATTTGTCAATGCCAATGGTGTTCAAGTGGTGCTCCAGTTGTTTTGGGATTGCACCTAAGGAGCCTATTGCTATTGGTACTACCCTTGTTTGCTTTTGCCACAGTCTTTCTATTTCTATTTGTAGGTCTTTGTATTTTGTTATCTTCTCCAGTTCTTTCTCGTATTATTATTATTATTATTATTATTATTATTATTATTATTATTATTACTATTTTGATCTAGCCCCAAGGTCATCCACACATCTTATTATACAGGTCAAGGTAACCTCATTAGTGCAGTAGAGTTAGTTTCAATCTCATGCAGTGATGAGGTTAGCTAGCCTGCTAACAAAACATCTGCAGAAAAACCACATTTGAAGAATGTCAAGAACCAAGAAGTTCAACCCCAAATTTCCTATACCCTCAACTTTTGGAGGCTGAAGATGACCTTATCTAACACAGTTTGAGAAGACACAAGTCTTCTCAAAGCTTACTGCACAGTACTTGTGCAGTATTCCAGTATTTGAGAGGCTGCCACAAGGAGGATGGGGGTTAACCTATTTTCCAAAGCACCAGAAGGCAAGACAAGAAACAATAGTTGGAAACTAATCAAGGAGAGAAGCAATCTGGAATTAAGGAGAAACTGCCTAACAGTGAGGACAATTGACCAGTTGCCTTCAGAAATTGTGGGTGCTCCATCACTGGAGGTTTTTAAGAAGAGACTGGACAGCCACTTGTCTGAAATGGTATATGGTCTCCTGCTTGAGCAGGGGGCTGGACTAGAAGACCTCCAAGGTCCCTTTCAGCTCTATTCTGATTGACTGATTGATCTATGTCCTAAGAAATGGTGGAACAATTGCACTGTGGAATTTGATATATTTATGGAGAAGAAGGACTGATAACATGGGGGCAGAGTTAAAAGAGGAATCAGCCTAGAATCTCTACGTGGTCACAAGTGAAGTCCAACTCCCCTTGAATTCTGTTGACCCTTATATAATTCCAAGCAGGTCTAACCAGTAGCTGAGAAGATTCCTCTGTGTAGGATTTTTAGCAATAGATCAATTTAATTGGATCTTCACCTGCGGATCTGGTCTCTGACGCCTGACATTAATCTTCTCAACTCTGCCCCAAGTTCTTCCCCCCTTCTTCTCCTACTATCTACTTCTTTCACCACCTCCTGATTGTTCGAATGCTCCATCCCAGGTTGCAACAAATGAACGGCCGCAAGGGAGCCCAGAATTTATGTTGCAAAGTGGGATGCTTCCGTTAAGGGAGTTTTGCCCCCATTTTATGACTTTTCTTGCCGCATTTGTTCAGCGAATCACTGCCATTGTTAAATTGGTCACACGGTTGTTAATTGAATCTGGCACTCGGTCTCTAAAAGTTCGCCATCACTGTTCTATTCTTTCTTATCTTCGGTGCTTTCCTGTCTGAGTCATTTTAAAAAAAAACTCTACATTTGTGGCTGTGCCTTTCATGTTCCACTTCCTCTCCCCTCCCTCTCTCTGTCCTCAAACAATGCCCTTATTATTATTAGAAAGTGGGCAAAAGGGTCACAGGACCCTGGGATACTAACAGCCGTCAAAAATACGGCTTGGTTAAACTTACTTTGGCCACCTCTTACAAAGAGAACCTTTACAAAATGTTTTATAGATGGCATTTCCCACCCACAAGATTGGCTAAAATGTGTACCAATGTCTCCCCTAAATGTTGGAAATGTAATTTGACAAGTGGAACTTACTATCATATGTGGTGGGAATGCACGCGAGCTCGTGATTTTTGGAACAGGATTAAAGTATGGTTGGAAGAAATATTAGAGCAAGTGGTAGAACCAAAACCAGAACTCTTTCTATTAGGTTTAACTACGCAAAAGCATGACAAAGGCGTACTTTATTTAATGCTACACATTTTAATGGCTTCCAGACTGGTTTTTGCTCAAAATTGGAGGAATAAGGGAACTCCAACGGAAGAAGAGATCCTGCATAAAATTTTATCATGTGCTGAGATGGACAGGCTTACAATGATTATGAAAGACAAGACAGAACACGAATACTTTGAAATCTGGGGCAAATTTTACCGTTGGTATGAATTAAGGAGAACTGCTCGGACTTCAAGTTAATGGTAGAATTAAAAGATATATATAACTGTACATATAATTGTATATATAATTGTATTGTATAGAAGATGAGGCTTATATAGAGGTTAAGAATGATGAATTAAGCTTTTGTACCATGATAGGAACTGATAGGAAAATTTATTCTGGAATGTCATATTTGTCCATTGTTGTTTTAATTGTATTATGAATAAAAATAG
Source organism: Crotalus tigris (assembly GCF_016545835.1). Classification (NCBI taxonomy): domain Eukaryota; kingdom Metazoa; phylum Chordata; class Lepidosauria; order Squamata; family Viperidae; genus Crotalus; species Crotalus tigris. The sequence goes on from NW_024097244.1 coordinate 611,768, forward strand.
TTAAAAAAAATACGGCTTGGTTGTCAAATATCTGAATTTTGATCGTGTGATCCTGGCGATACTGCAATGGTCATAAGTTGGGAAAAATGGTTATAAGTCACTTTTTTCAGTGCCAGTCACTAAGCGAACCTTTATGAGTTGCGGACTAGCTGTATTTGGCTTTGCAGTATGGTTTATCTGTCTTTCTATTCCAGTGGTGGCGAATCTATAGCATGCGTGCCAGAGGCACCACTCAGAGCTCTCTCTGTGGGCACACACACCATTGCCCCAGCCCCACTCCCCCCGTGGCCCCCTCCTCACCAGAAGCCCCTCCTGGAGTCGCCCCCAGGTGCAGCCCACGTGGAGCAGTGCAGGCAAGAACATGGCAGCTAGGCAATAGGGACAAGACTCCGCCCTTGCGCCCCATTGCACGCAGATGATACTATGGGGTGTGGGCAGAAGGCGTGGCTGCCATAGTGCTGCAGGGCTGCTGGGTTATCTCTGCAGAAGGCCATGGAGGTGGTGGGTGGCCCTGTGGGTGCAGGGGTGGGGCGGTTGTTTGGCACTCGGTCTCTAAAAGTTCGCCATCACTGTTCTATTCTTTCTTATCTTCGGTGATTTCCTGTCTGAGTCATTTTCAAAAAAAACTCTACATTATTAATACCACTCCTCAATGCCTTGGTAAGGCCACACTTGGAATACGGCATCCAGTTTTGGTCACCACGATGTAAAAAAGATGTTGAGACTCTAGAAAGAGTACAGAGAAGAGCAACAAAGATGATTAGGGGACTGGAGGCTAAAACATATAAGGAACGGTTGCGAGAATTGGGTATGTCTAGTTTAACGAAGAGAAGGACAAGGGGGGACATGATAGCAGTATTCCAATATCTCAGGGGCTGCCATAAAGAAGAGGGAATTAAGCTATTTTCCAAAGCACCTGAAGGCAGGACAAGAAGCAACGGGTGGAAACTAATCAAGGAGAGAAGCAACCTAGAACTAAGGAGAAACTTCCTGACAGTGAGAACAATTAATCAGTGGAACAGCCTGCCTCCAGAAGCAGTAAATGCTCCAACACTGGAAGTTTTTAAGAAGAGACTGGACAGCCATTTGTCCTAAATGGTGTAGGGTTTCCTGCCCGAGCAGGGGGTTGGACTAGATGACCTCCAAGGTCCCTTCCAACTTTACTACTATTACTATTTGTGGCTGTGCCTTTCATGTTCCACTTCCTCTCCCCTCCCTCTCTCTGTCCTCAAACAATGCCCTTATTATTATTATTTGCCCATCACCTGGAGCTGATATCTCCAAAATCAGCTGGTGCTTTAATGGAATGTTTGTATTCCCTGACAGATGAGAAAGCTGAGTGATCAAGCAGTCAAAAGTCATCACTAGCTCCCGGGAGTTTCATGGCATCCGAGATTAAGGCCATCACTCATTTCCTTTGCGCACACTTCTAACAGCCACCCAGAACAAATTCTGGAAATCCTTACTGGAAATCCTCTCCTAAGGCTACAGACTTGGAAGCCAGGCAGACTGATTCACAAAATGGAGATAATTGCGACAGGGATTGACAGGAAACTGGGGGGACTTTATGCTGAAGAGTTCAAGAGACCATCGTTTGCAGGATATTCCAGCTGCAGCCATGAGGATGAAGCAGAAAGTGGAAGACACACAAAGAGAAGGAAGCAAAAAAAACATAGGTGAATGCATGCGGAAGACTAAGGTTGTTGAACGTAGAATAACAGAGTTGGAAGGGACCTTGGAGGTCTTCTAGTCCAACCCCCTACTCAAGCAGGAGACCCTATACCACTTCAGATAAAGAGTTGTCCACTCTTTTTTTGAAAGACAGTGATGGATCATCTACAACAGTGGTTCTCAACCTTTTTAATGCTGCGACCCCCAACCGGTCCTAAGTCGAGGACTACTCAACTGGTGCAGCACCGTTTGCAGAATGGGACTTTTGGGGGGCTCAGCAGGGCAGAGACAGCCTGGACAATTCCTATTGGCTTTTGAAAGCCAATAGAATTAGACGCTATTCAAGAGAGTCTATTCTGTTGACTTTCAAAAGCCAATAGAATAAAAGGGAGTAGCACAGCTAAGGAAAAGGGGGGGAAAAATGGCGGACTGTGTTGTTTGGCGACCCCCGTGAAATGGTCGTTCGACCCCAAATGGGGTCCCGACCCACAGGTTGAGAACCACTGATCCGCAGAAACCAGCTGTTCCACTGCTTAATTGTTCATTGTTAATTAATTGTTCTGACTGTCAGGTAATTTCTCCTTAGTTCTAGCTTGCTTCTTGTCCACAGCTTCCAAGCCAGGGGTCTTCAAACTTGGCCCTATTATGACTTGTGGACTTCAACTCCCAGAATTCCTCAGCCAGGCATGCTGGCTGAGGAATTCTGGGAGTTGAAGTCCACAAGTCATAAAAGGGCCAAGTTTGAAGACCCCTGGGTTACCGGTAAATTTGGAAGCTCAATTAAAGTATCCCTTCATCACATTTAATCTGAAAAGAGATTAAGATTAAGGAATCTAAGGCACTGTCTCTTATGACACATTGTAACGAGAAGGATTTAGCCAGCAATATTTTACAAGGTCTGAAGTTCTTCTAAGAAAAACACAAGAAAGCACAACACAAAACTTTCCTGGGGCCACCTCAACAACAACAACAAATAGAATTTGGGCAAGTTAGAAGAAGAAGTCTGAATTTAGGGTAAGGAGCTATCAGGCCCAAGCCCAAAGAAGACACCATGAAATCCAAATGTCAAGTTCATTATTTACTTACAACAAATAGCTTCTCTCCAGATTTAATCGAACCTAAACTAATAGATATATCCTGGGAAATTCTATGGTACGGCTACTCTCCCTCCCACGTCCTCAGAATTATGCAGGTTCTTGAAAAGGGAGAAACTGATCAAAGAGAGAAACAACCTGGAATTAAGGATAAACTTCCAGACAGTGAGGACAATCAACCAGTGGAATAGAAGTTGCCTTCAGAAATCGTGGGCGCTCCATCACTGGAGATTTTTAAGAGGAGACTGGACAGTCACTTGTCTGAGATGGTGTAGGTTCTCCTGCTTGAGCAGGGGGCTGGACTAGAAGACCTCCAAGGTCCCTTCCAGCTCTATTCTATTCTATTCTATTCTATTCTATTCTATTCTATTCTATTCTATTCTATTCCATTCCATTCCATTCCATTCCATTCCATATATTCTATTCTATTCTATGCTATGCTATGCTGTGCTATGCCATGCCATGCTATTCCATTCCATTCCATTCCATTCCATTCCATTCTATTCTATTCTATTCTATTCTACTCTACTCTATTCCATTCCAAGCAGGGGGCTGTACTAGAAGACCTCCAAGGTCCCTTCCAGGTTCTATTCCATTCCATTCCATTCCATTCCATATATTCTATTCCATTCCATTCCATATATTCTATTCTATTCTATTCTATTCTATTCTATGCTATGCTATGCTATGCTATGCTATGCTATGCTATTCTATTCTATTCTATTCTATTCTATTCTATTCTATTCTATTCCATTCCATTCCATTCCATTCCATTCCATATATTCTATTCTATGCTATGCTATGCTGTGCTATGCTATGCTATGCTATGCTATGCTATGCCATGCCATGCTATTCCATTCCATTCCATTCCATTCCATTCCATTCCATTCCATTCTATTCTATTCCATTCCAAGCAGGGGGCTGTACTAGAAGACCTCCAAGGTCCCTTCCAGGTTCTATTCCATTCCATTCCATATATTCTATTCCATTCCATTCCATATATTCTATTCTATTCTATTCTATTCTATGCTATGCTATGCTATGCTATGCTATGCTATGCTATTCTATTCTATTCTATTCTATTCTATTCTATTCTATTCTATTCTATTCTATTCTATTCTATTCCATTCCATTCCATTCCATATATTCTATTCTATGCTATGCTATGCTGTGCTATGCTATGCTATGCTATGCTATGCCATGCCATGCTATTCCATTCCATTCCATTCCATTCCATTCCATTCTATTCTATTCTACTCTACTCTATTCCATTCCAAGCAGGGGGCTGTACTAGAAGACCTCCAAGGTCCCTTCCAGGTTCTATTCCATTCCATTCCATATATTCTATTCCATTCCATTCCATATATTCTATTCTATTCTATTCTATTCTATGCTATGCTATGCTATGCTATGCTATGCTATGCTATGCTATTCTATTCTATTCTATTCTATTCTATTCTATTCTATTCCATTCCATTCCATATATTCTATTCCATTCCATTCCATATATTCTATTCTATTCTATTCTATTCTATTCTATTCTATTCTATTCTATTCTATTCTATTCTATTCTATTCTATTCTATGCTATGCTATGCTATGCTATGCTATGCTATGCTATGCTATTCTATTCTATTCTATTCTATTCTATTCTATTCTATTCTATTCTATTCTATTCTATTCATTCTATTCATGTCTTGGGATCCTCTTTGGGATGTGCTTCTTGGGAAACTATGATGCATTTCCCCTTACTGTCAGGCACAAAGGATCAGGACCGCACGTGAAGTTGCCGTACAGAGGATTTATTCAAGTCTATACACAAGAATCTAATCAACTAAAATTCAGTACTCAATTGGGACCAGATAAGAGTCAATGGAATTCAAGAGAGGTTGGGCTTGAACCATTTGTGGCAACATAACGATTCTAAGGTACTGACACATTTAACTCTACCTCTCCCAGCTCTGCCTGCTCTTCTCCTACACCCACACCACACCTACACACACAAACATACACATCCCTTCTCCAGGTGCACATCCCATCACCACAATATAGTCTGAAGCAAAGGCTGAGAACAGATGGGTCATTAAAATAAGGACGGACAAATGTTAACCATTTCTAAATCCCAAAACATGAGGTTGTTAGCCAAGAAGAAGAAGAAGAAGAAGAAGAAGAAGAAGAAGAAGAAGAAGAAGAAGAAGAAGAAGAAGAAGAAGAAGAAGAAGAAGAAGAAGAAGAAGAAGAAGAAGAAGAAGAAGAAGAAGAAGAAGAAGAAGAAGAAGAAGAAGAAGAAGAAGAAGAAGAAGAAGAAGAAGAAGAATGAAATTCAATAGTGAAAAAAGCAAGGTTCTACATTTAGGTAAGAAAAACCAAATGCACAAGTACAGCATAGGTGGCACCATGCTCAATAGTAGTAACTGTGAGAGGGACCTTGGAGTCCTAGTAGACAATCACCTAAATATGAGCCAGCAGTGTGCTGCAGCTGCCAAAAAAGGCCAACACAGTCCTAGGCTGCATTAACAGAGGGATAGAATCACGATCACGTGAAGTATTAATACCACTCTTCAATGCCTTGGTAAGGCCACACCTGGAATAATGCATCCAGTTTTGGTCCCGACGATGTAAAAAAGATGTTGAGCCTCTAGAAAGAGTACAGAGAAGAGCAACAAAGAGGATCAGGGGACTGGAGGCTAAAACATATAAGGAACGATTGCTGGAATTGGGTATGTCTAGTTTAACGAAGAGAAGGACAAAGGGGGATATGATAGCAGTCTTCCAGTATCTCAGGGGCTGCCCCAAAGAAGAGGGAGTCAAGCTATTCTCCAAAGTACCTGAAGGCAGGACAAGAAGCAATGGATGGAAACTAACCAAAGAGAGAAGCAACCTGGAACTAAGGAGAAATTTCCTGATAGTGAGAACAATTAACCGGTGGAAACACCTGCCTCCAAAAGGAGTAAATGCTCCAACACTGGAAGTTTTTAAGAAGAGACTGGACAGCCATTTGTCCGAAATGGTGTAGGGTTTCCTGCCTGAGCAGGGGGTTGGACTAGATGACCTCCAAGGTCCCTTCCAACTTTACTACTATTACTAAGAAGGAGGAGGAGGAGGAGGTGGAGGAGGAGGAGGAGGAGGATGATTAATAGAGAGATACAGCTTGCACCTTATATGTTAGAGTCATTGCTTTCTTCCTTAATGGCTTTTCCAGGTCTTGCAATAAAAGAAGCTTATCAAGACCAGCGCCCTTAAATCACAGCCTGCCAGAATTCTAATTTCAGTTTCAGACATTGAAACGCTTGGCATCCCTTTGTGGTACAGGTATGTACCTGGCTCTGTTCTGGTTTTCACTTTACACCTTGTGCCAACGTCCTCACTTTTTCCTGTTTGACCTGTTGGGCTGAGGACGATTTTTGAAACCCCGAAGAATTTTCCCAGCGCTATCTTTCCCCGTTTCTTTACAAGCCGTCTGTTTAATTCACTTTTGGCACTTCACTGGATGTTCCTTGGATCGATATCTGAAAATGAAAGCCAGGGCATCAAGATTTCAGGGAAATAAATCAGCGGAGCAAATAAAAATGACCATCGTAGTTTGAAGTCTGAATGACTGCAGGTGGGATGTACTTTCTCCAACCTTTCGCTGTCCGAATTGAGAATAGCAATCAGTGTGTATTCTTCTTTCAAGGTCAGCTTGAATTCAGGCCAAGCAGCGGGAAGCAGAGAATGAAAAAAGCAAGATTTTCCTTCGGGGAGACGTTTAGTTGGTTATAAGTTTGAATTCAGGTCAAACAGCAAGAAGCACAGAAAGGCGAATGCTAGATCTTTGAAGAGAACCTAACCTGGTTACACCAGAACAATAATAATAATCATAAAGTTGGAAGGGACCTTGGAGATCATCTAGTCCAGTGGTTCTCCACCTTTTTAATGCCGCGACCCCCAACCGGTCGTAAGTCAAGGACTACTCAACCGGTCGTAAGTCGAGGACTACTCAACTGGTGCAGCACCGTTTGCAGAATGGGACTTTTGGCAGGCTCAGCAGGGCAGAGACAGCCTGGACAATTCCTATTGGCTTTTGAAAGCCAATAGAATTAGACTCTATTCAAGAGAGTCTATTCTATTGGCTTTCAAAAGCCAAGAGAATAAAAGGGAGTAGCACAGCCAAGGAAAAGGGGGAAAAAATGGCGGACTGCAACTCTCGTGAAATGGTCGTTCGACCCCAAATGGGGTCCCGACCCACAGGTTGAGAACCACTGATCTAGTCCAACCCCCTGCTCAGGCAGGAAAGCCTACACCATTTCAAACAAATGGCTGTCCAGTCTCTTCTTAAAAACTTCCAGTGTTGGAGCATTCACCGCTTCTGGAGGCAGGTTGTTCCACTGGATAATTGTTCTCACTGTCAGGAAATTCCTCCTTAGTTCCAGGTTGCTTCTCTCCTTGGTTAGTTTCCATCCGTTGCTTCTTGTTCTGCCTTCAGGTGCTTTGGAGAATAGCTTGACTCCCTCTTCTTTGTGGCAGCCCTTGAGACATTGGAAGGCTGCTACCATGTCCCCCCTAGTCCTTCTCTTCATCAGACTATTCAATTCAGAATAGAACTGGAAGGGACCTTGGAGGTCATCTAGTCCAACGCCCTGCTCCAGCGGGAGACCCTATACCATTTTGGATAAATGGCTGTCCAGTCTCTTCTTAAAAACTTCCAGTGTTGGAGCATTCACCGCTTCTGGAGGCAGGTTGTTCCACTGGTTAATTGTTCTAACTGTCAGGAAGTTTCTCCTTAGTTCTAGGTTGCTTCTTTCCTTGATGAATTTCCATCCATTGCTTCTTTTTTTTTTATTGAAAATTTTTTAAAAACTTTTACAAAGACAGAAAAAAAACAATAACAACAGTTAGAACAATTAACCAGTGGAACAACCTGCCTCCAGAAGTTATAGGTGCTTCAACACTAGAGGTTTTCAAGAAGAGATTGAACAACCATTTGTCTGAAATGGTATAGGGTTTCCTGCCTGAGCAGGGGGTTGGACTAGATGACCTCCAAAGTCCCTTCCAATTCTGGTTGTCCAGTTTCTTCTTAAAAACTTGCAGTGTTGGAGCATTCATCGCTTCTGGAGGTATGTTGATCCACTGGCTAATTGTTCTCACTGTCAGGAAGTTTCTACTTAGTTCTAGGTTGCTTCTCTCCTTGATTAGTTTCCATCCATTGCTTCTTGTCCTGCCTTTGGGTGCTTTGGAGAAGAGCTTGACTCCCTCTTCTTTGGGGAAGCCCCTGAGATATTGGAAGGCTGCTATCATGTCACCCTTTGTCCTTCTCTTCATTAGACTAGACAGGAGTTCAACTTGAGAAGCCACATCACGTGATCGCTTTTCCGACTTCTCTGTAAGAAGTAGAGTGTGATCTAGTGTATAGGTAGTCCTTGACTGACAAGCAAAATTTGGACAGAATTTCCTCCGCTGAGCAAGGTGTTTGTTAAGTGCTTGATTTCCCCACCATTTCTTGCATGGTTTTTAAGTGAATCATGCAGTTGCTAAGCTAGATTTTCCACTGATTTGCTTAATGTCTATGGAGATCCTCCATCATCCAGGTCGGGGTTGTCCCAAAGGTGCTTTTTTCAGAAGGCAACTGGACTCTCTCGTTTTTCTTTGAAGAGGTTTCGCTTCTCATCCCAGAAGCTTCTACAGCTCTGACTAGATGGTGAGGAATGGAAGGATTTATACTCAAATGAATGCAAATGAATGAAGAAAGAATGGAAATGTATTTTATAAATACACGAATCGTTCTAAATCGAGGATCACCAATTTCATTGTACCCAATTTCATTGTACCCAACTGGGCTCACATTCTTCTATGCAAGGAGGAATCTTCGATCTAGTGATTCCTTTTACAAGCCTTAAACATGAGCTTAAACACCTAAACATGAGCCAGCCGCCAAACAAACAAACAAAAAAAGGCAATGCAATCCTTGGTTGTATAAACAGAGGCATAGAATCAAAATCACGTGAAGTATTAGTACCGCTTTCTTTCTTTTTAAAAAAAAAAAAATTCTTAAGTACAAAGAAAAAAAAGGATTAAAAACATTGAACATGGTAAATCGTCTTTGACTGACATCTCAGTCCATATTGTACATTAATTACATATAATATACAGTACCTATATACAACTATACATTTCTAGTCTCTATCTCGGTGTATCTCTTTACTGTGACCTCCATTTTTTCCCTCCATCTATAAAATTTATTTCATATTCGATAAAATTCTGTTTCTTCCCGATTTTTTTAATCTTTTAGTTATCCTATCTAGTTCTGCGCAATACACAATTTTCTTTATTAGTGCTTCCCCACTCGGCACTTCCATTGCTTTCCACTTTTGAGCAAATAGTATCCTTGCTGCTGTGACCACATGGATAATTAGATATGTGTCCTCTTTATTTACATTTTTCTCTAGTATTCCTAATAGTAATGTCTCCGGTTTGTATTGCATGTTTTGCCTAGTCATTTCTATTGCCCAATCCCAGACCATATGCCAATAATAATAATAGTAGTAGTAGTAAAGTTGGAAGGGACCTTGGAGGTCATCTAGTCCAACCCCCTGCTCGGGCAGGAAACCCTACACCATTTCGGACAAATGGCTGTCCAGTCTCTTCTTAAAAACTTCCAGTGTTGGAGCATTTACTGCTTCTGGAGGCAAGCTGTTCCACTGATTACACCTGTGCTTCTCTACATGTCCACCATACATGAATAATGGTGCCCTTTTCTTTTTTACATTTCCAATACATAGATGAATATCCGTTATACATTTTGGCTAATCTGGCCGGAGGGAGATGCCATCTGTAAACCATCTTATACAGGTTTTCTTTATATGATGTCGCCACTGTGATTTTGTTATTTCGCTCCCATACTTGCTGCCATTGATCCATATTTATATTATATCCTAGATCTACTGCCCACGTCACCATTGTTTCTTAACCTGCTCCTTATATAGCTTATGTTCCAACAGGTGTTTATAAATATTCTTTATTTGTTTTTTCTCTGGACCTAGCAGTATTAATCAGTATTAAGCAGTATTAATCAGTGGAACAGCCTGCCTCCAGAAGCAATAAATGCTCCAACACTGGACGTTTTTAAGAAGAGACTGGACAGCCATTTGTCCGAAATGGTGTAGGGTTTCCTGCCTGAGCAGGGGGTTGGACTAGATGACCTCCAAGGTCCCTTCCAACTTTACTACTATTACTATTACTATCTAACCCCGTATCTTGTCTGTTAATTCCCCATTCTTGCTTATCCTTCATAGTACCGCTTTCTAAAGCCTTAGTAAGGCCACACGTGGAATCCTGTCTCCAGTTTTGGTCATCACTATTACAAAAAAGAGGTTGAGACTTTGGGGGGGGGGAAGGTGCAGAGAAGAGCAACTCAGATGATTAAAGGCCTGGAGACTAAAACCTATGAAGAACGGCTGCAGGATTTGGGTTTGGCCAGTCTAGAGAAAAGAAGGACTAGGGGTGACATGGAAACAGTGTTCCGCTATTTGAGAGGAGGGGATCAACCTATTTTCCAGAGCACCAGAAGGCAAAACAAAAAGCAATGGATGGAAACTCATCAAGGAGAGAAGCAACCTGGAATTAAGGAGAAGGTTCCTAACAGAGAGGACAATTAACCAGTGGAACAGCTTGCCACCAGAAGTCGTGGGTGCTCCAACACTGGAAGCTTTTAAGAAGGGACTGGACAGCCATTTGTTCTGAACTGGAATAGGGTCTCTTTCATGAGCAGGGGGTTGGACTAGATGACCTCCAAGGTCCCGTCCAGTTCTAGTCTGATTAAATTGTCCACATTCAAACAAACAGCCAATACCCCACAAGACAGCTGCAGAATTAAGACATTTTTTTTTTCTGAAAATGACAGAACATGCCTTGGAACATCGGCCCACTCGATGATTCTATTGCAGAGCCCCCAAGGGTGGAATTTGCATGGCTGCTGTGATGCAGATTGCATGATTGTCTCTCCCTGCCAATCCCCTCGGGTGCATGTAGCATGCTGGCACATCAGATTAAAAGAAAAAAGAAGAAAAAAAATTCCATGCAATCAGGAAGGCTGTTTTTCTCACACGCTCAAAATTATTCAGAGTGATTCCCGGTTTGCAGCCAGCTCGAAGAAAATGACATTTGTACCTTTTTTTTTTCCCTACGGGGAAGGCTTGTTCTCCTCCAGGGATGACTCAATGTTCTTGTGAGGGTGCACCTGCCAGGTGCACCCATTCCCACATAAAAGCTACACCGTGTCAGCTCTTGCAGGCAAGGTCAGCTGTGGAGAGCAGCAGAGCCCTTGCTATAGGCACATCTGAAAATATTCCACCGATGATCCGGTCATGATTGAGCTGAGATTAAATTCTGCCCAGGTAATGAGACATTGGAAAGAGGCTTCTAAATATGGAGCAGGGAGGGCTTTAAAAAAAAGAAAAAAAAAAAAAACCTCAACTTGATTAGGGATTGCCTGAGGTTGCGATGTCAGATATGTGCAAGGCTTTCCACAGCTTGCAGTTTTAACCCCCAAGGTCCCAGAAAGAGAGGGATCATTCAAATGCATGGATGTTGGAAGCTAATAACCTCTGGCAAATTAGGAAAAGGAGGAGGGGGGAGAGAAGGAGGAGGGGGAAAAGAGAAAGGAGGAGGAGGAAGATGGTAAAGGAGGGGGAGGGGAAGGGAGAGGGAGGGGAAAGAAGGAGAAGAAGGAGAAGGAGGAGGAGGAGAAGGAGAAGGAGAAGAAGGAGAAGGATTGTGGAGTTCTTGGTGCTCTCTGAGCTTGGTTGTTGCAGATGTTTCATGACCCAACTTGCTAGCATCATCGATGCTAGAATAGAGGTGGGCTTGCAGGGAGAAGGAGGAGGAGGAAGAGGAGGAGGAAGGGGAAGAGAGGAGAAGGAGAAGAAGGAGGAGGAGGGGGAGGAGTAGGAGAAGGAGGTGGAGGAGGAGGAGGAGAAGGAAGAGGAGGAGGAGGAGGAGGAGGAGGAGGAGGAGGAGGAGGAGGAGGAGAAGAAGAAGAAGAAGAAGAAGAAGAAGAAGAAGAAGAAGAAGAAGAAGAAGAAGAAGAAGAAGAAGAAGAAGAAGAAGAAGAAGAAGAATCCTTTAGGTAGGTTTGGTTGTTAAAATGCCCAGGCATTAACCATTCCATGTGCTCCAAAATGAGAAGACCTCAGCGCATCACGTTGCCCAAATTCAGAAAGAGACGTAAGATCTGAATTTCTATCCATCTCTTCCATCCATTTAAGACAAACTCCTCTTGCATTCACTGCTGTCTGCTGTCGCTGAATAGTTTTCATGAATAAGCCAAGACACAGCCTGAGCGTCAGTGCAGTAGAGTGATCAAAGGCGGTCCTTTCCTCTCAGCCTTTAGGAGGCAGGCAATGGCCAAACACAGGCAGTCCTTGACTTACAATCACAACGGAGCCCAAAGCTTCTGTTGCTAATACGTGAAACATTCATTAAGTGAGATTTGCTCCATGTTGTGGCCTTTTTTTGCTGCAGTTGTTAATTAATTCTGTTGTTCTTTCATTAAATAGTGGAAGGGGCTTGCCTCCAGAAGTTCTGGGTGCTCCATTACTGGAGATTTTTAAGAAGAGACTAGGGGGTTGGACTAGAAGACCTTCAAGGTCCCTTCCAGGTTCTATTCCATTCCATTCCACTCCACTCCACTCCACTCCACTCCACTCTACTCTATTCCATTCCAAGCAGGGGGCTGGACTAGAAGACCTCCAAGATCCCTTCCAGGTTCCATTCCATTCCGTTCCGTTCCGTTCCATTCCATTCCATTCCATTCCATTCCATTCCATTCCATTCTATTCTATTCTATTCTATTCTATTCTATTCTATTCTATTCTATTCTATTCTATTCTATTCTTCTACTCTACTCTACTCTACTCTACTCTACTCTACTCTACTCTACTCTACTCTACTCTACTCTACTCTATTCCATTCCAAGCAGGGGGCTGGACTAGAAAACCTCCAAGGTCCCTTCCAGGTTCCATGCTATTCCATTCCATTCCATTCCATTCCATTCCATTCCATTCCATTCCATTCCATTCTATTCTATTCTATTCTATTCTATTCTATTCTATTCTATTCTATTCTATTCTATTCTTCTACTCTACTCTACTCTACTCTACTCTACTCTACTCTACTCCATTCCAAGCAGGGGGCTGGACTAGAAGACCTCCAAGGTCCCTTCCAGCTGTATTCTATTCTAAATCTAGTCGTTAAGTTAGTAACATGTGAATCTGGCTTCCCCCTCAACTTTGCTTCTCAGAAAATCGCCGAAGGAGATCACCTGACCCCAAGAGACATGTAACCGTCATAAATACGAATCAGTTGCCAAGCGTCTGAATTTTGATCACGTGACCATGGGGAACGCTGCAACGGTTGTCAGGCTGAAAAATGAGTGTAAGTCACTTTTTTTTTCAGTGCCCTGGTAACTTTGAACGGTCACTAAACAAACATTTGCAAGTCGAGAACTGTCTGTAACAGGTTTTCGTGAGTTCAGAAAGAGATTATTTCTTCAATCAAGTGAGATTCAAGGCAAAATCAGCCCTTTGATGCAAAGATAATCCTGGACTTACAATGGGGAGCAGTATTTTTGCAAGGCCGTCATTAAGCGAGCCAAGCCCAATTGCATGATCTTTTTGGCCATGGGTGTTAAGCAAATCCCTGCCGTCCTTAAGTGAATCACTCCATCGTTAAGCAGATCTGGCTTCCCCATTAACACTGTAGAGATGCCTGCTAGGAAAGTTGCAAATCACTTGGCTTCCGGAGGCCACAATGATCCTAAATACAGGCCAATCTGCCAAAATACAGAAATATTTGCATCTTAGTATTTTATATTTTGGTCAACGAACTAAAAAAAATGGACAGAAATACATGCCGGTTGCCAAATGCCTGAATTTCGAACACGTGACTTTGGGGATGTTGCAGAGAAGAGCAACAAAGGTGATCAGGGGACTGGAAGCTAAAACATATAAGGAGCGGTTGCTAGAATTGGGCATGTCTAGTTTAATGAAGAGAAGGACGAGGGGGGACATGATAGCAGTGTTCCAGTATCTCAGGGGCTGCCCCAAAGAAGAGGGAGTCAAGCTATTCTCCAAAGCACCAGAAGGCAGGACAAGAAGCAACAGATGGAAACTAATCAAGGAGAGAAGCAACTTAGAACTAAGGAGAAATTTCCTGACAGTGAGAGCAATTAACCAGTAAAACAACCTGCCTCCAGAAGCTGTGAATGCTCCAACACTGGAGGTTTTTAAGAAGAGACTGGACAGCCATTTGTCTGAAATGGTATAGGATTTCCTGCTTGAGCAGGGGGTTGGACTAGATGACCTCCAAGGTCCCTTCCTATTATTATTATTATTATGGAGGATCATCGCACAGTCAGCCAGATGTTCAGACTGGATTTGGCATTTTGTCTATCTATCGAGACCTTACCCAGGACCTGGGATAGGCAGATGTGGATGTTTGATGGTATTACAGATATCGTTGCAGGATGGAAGCAGTTCCTAGTAAGGCCGCCTTTTGCAATTGACTAATAGCGAATTTGTCAATGCCAATGGTGTTCAAATGGTGCTCCCGTTGTTTTGGGATTGCACCCAAGGAGCCTATTACTATTGGTACTACCCTTGTTTGCTTTTGCCACAGTCTTTCTATTTCTATTTGTAGGTCTTTGTATTTTGTTATCTTCTCCAGTTCTTTCTCGTCTATTCTGCTGTCTCCAGGCACTGCCACGTCCACTATCCAGACTTTTTTGTCTTTCTTATCGACAATTGTTAAGTCTGGGGTGTTATGTTGCAGGTGCTTGTCTGTTTGAATTCTGAAGTCCCAGAGCAGTTTAATTTTATCATTTTCTATGACTTTCTCTATTTTATGATCCCACCAGTTTTTGCTTACAGGCAAATGATATTTTTTGCAGATCTTCCAATGCACCATTGTTGCTACTTTGTCATGCCGCTGCTTGTAATCAGTCTGTGCAATCTTCTTGCAACAGCTTACCAAGTGGTCCACTGTTTCTTCAGCTTCTTTGCATAGGCGGCATTTACTGTCTGTTGCTGTCTTCTCAATTTTAACTTTGTATGCATTTGTCCTTAAGGCTTGGTATTTTGAAGCCAGAATAATACCATAAAGGCAATCAACACCTGGGCAATCCCAGTTATTAGGTACACAGCTGGAATAGTGGACTGGACTCAAGCAGAACTAAAAGCAATGGATAGGCAGACCAGAAAAATAATGACAATGAATCATGCCCTTCATCCACGCAGTGACATTGATAGACTTTATCTACCAAGGCAAATAGGTGGGCGTGGAATGCTACAAGTACATCAGATGGTTGAAGAAGAAAAAATGGCTTTGGAAGAATATCTGAAGAACAATGATGAAGATGCACTGAAATTAGTATATCAGGAAGGCTTACTAACTACTGGAGAGACCAAACTGGCCTACAAGAAAGACCAAATGAAGAACAGAATAGAGGCATGGGAAGACAAAGCACTACATGGCCAATACATGAAAAAAATAGCTGGGAAAGCAGATAATAATAAAACCTGGCAATGGCTAAGAGCAGGAAAATTGAAGAAAGAGACCGAGGGACTAATTCTGGCTGCACAAGACCAAGCCTTAAGGACAAATGCATACAAAGTCAAAATTGAGAAGACAGCAACAGACAGTAAGTGCCGCCTATGCAAAGAAGCTGAAGAAACAGTGGACCACTTGGTAAGCTGTTGCAAGAAGATTGCACAAACTGATTACAAGCAGCGGCATGACAAAGTAGCAACAATGGTGCATTGGAAGATCTGCAAAAAATATCATTTGCCTGTAAGCAAAAACTGGTGGGATCATAAAATAGAGAAAGTCATAGAAAATGATAAAATTAAACTGCTCTGGGACTTCAGAATTCAAACAGACAAGCACCTGCAACATAACACCCCAGACTTAACAATTGTCGATAAGAAAGACAAAAAAGTCTGGATAGTGGACGTGGCAGTGCCTGGAGATAGCAGAATAGAAGAGAAAGAACTGGAGAAGATAACAAAATACAAAGACCTACAAATAGAAATAGAAAGACTGTGGCAAAAGCAAGCAAGGGTAGTACCAATAGTAATAGGCTCCTTGGGTGCAATCCCAAAACAACTGGAGCACCACTTGAACACCATTGGCATTGACAAATTCGCTATTAGTCAATTGCAAAAGGCGGCCTTACTAGGAACTGCTTCCATCCTGCGACGATATCTGTAATACCATCAAACATCCACATCTGCCTATCCCAGGTCCTGGGTAAGGACTCGATAGGTAGACAAAATGCCAAATCCAGTCTGAACATCTGGCTGACTGTGCGATGATCGAAAATAATAATAATAATAATAATAATAATAATAATAATAATAATAATAATAATAATAATAATAATTATTATTATTATTATTATTATTGTACCATATGGATTTTCCGCATTGATTCCTCTATCCAGCTTTCCCTGATGAAGAAACCAGGATAAGGGGCAGGTCAGGCAGTGGGCTAGGAAGATCTAGTCATCCTTTCTTCTTCCCAGTGTTCTTTTTCCCCACAAGCAAATTGGCCTCCTTCCTTTTATTGCTTAATATAAACCTGATACGATGAAGTCCATTAATTAAAACGTGAATATTTCAAAGGGTATTTTCAGGAGTGGAAGTTTCATCTCTCTGAAAAAGGGTGTGGGAAGCAGCAACGGTGTTAAAAAATAGAGATGAGGGGGAAGAAGAGAACAGAAGGGTATGTGTGGGGAGGGGGGGGGTCATGTTATTTATTTTTGCCAAAAGATCATCCAACTATTTAATGGGGGAATGAATATGTTTGCTTTGCTCAGTGGAACAACCTGCCTCCAGAAGTTGGGAATGCTCCAATACTGGAATTTTTAAAAAGAGACTGCACAAACATTTATCTGGGATGGTATAATGGTATAAGGTCTTCTGCCTCAGATAGAGGGATGGATTAGAAGATCTCCAGGATCCCTTCCAACTATTCTATTCTATTCTATTCTATTCCATTCCATATTTTCTATTCTATTCTATTCTATTCTATTCTATTCTATTCCATATTTTCTATTCTATTCTATTCTATTCTATTCTATTCTATTCTATTCTATTCTATTCTATATTCTATTCTATTCTATTCTATTCTATTCTATTCTATTCTATTCTATTCTATTATTCTATTCTATTCTATTCTATTCTATTCTATTCTATTCTATTCTATATTTTCTATTCTATTCTATTCTATTCTATTCTATTCTATTCTATCTATTCTATTCTATTCCATTCCATATTTTCTATTCTATTCTATTCTATTCTATTCTATTCTATTCTATTCTATTCTATTCTATTCTATTCTATTCTATTCCATATTTTCTATTCTATTCTATTCTATTCTATTCTATTCTATTCTATTCTATTCTATTCTATTCTATTCTATTCCATTCCATCTCTTCTCTTCTCTTCTACTCTACTCTACTCTACTCTACTCTACTCTACTCTACTCTACTCCACTCCACTCCACTCCACTCCACTCCCATCTCATCCCTTCCCATCCCAATTAACATTTTCCAAAACATTCAGACCACTGCAAAACTTTCCCTGAATTTTGCAGTCCATTTGTCATCCAGGAATAGCAAAGCCAAAAATGGATAGATTCGGGACACTGCTGTACAGAAAATGGATTCATTAGGGGAAGTGACAAAAAGAAGCATGCAGAAATACTTGCATTAAGGACAGCTATAACCAAATTTCTTCCCTTATCAAAAATTGCATGCGAACTAAAGGCGAATGCGTGCCTCTGCTTTAATTTGCAAGCTAATGTGGAAATTTATTGGAATGGGTTTATCATTAAATGCATGCTAGGCACAGACTAAAAGTAAATGATTTTTGCTATAGCCAAGGGGCACTTAGCAAGTCTCTCTCTTTCACCATTCAGATTTTATATCCTGCCATGTTCTTTCTCGCAGCACTTCATCTTTTGATGCCAGGGCCCTAAATCATACTGTATTTTTGAGGCATTTAGGAGACGAAACTCCTGCAGAATTATCCACTCATATCTTTGCAGCAATGAGGGATTGGGGTGACATGATAACAGTCTTCCAATATTTGACGGGCTGCCGCAAAGAAGAAGGGGTCAAGCTATTCTCCAAAGCACCAGAAGTTAAGATGAGAAGCAATGAATGGAAACTAATCAAGGAGAGAATCAACCTGGAACTAAGGCAAAATTTCCTGACAGTGAGAACAATAAATCAGTGGAACAGCTTGCCTCCAGAAGTTGTGGGTGATCCAACCCTGGAGGTTTTTAAGAAGAGACTGGACAACTATTTGTCTGAAATTGTTTAATGAAGAGAAGGATGAGGGGTGACATGATAGCAGTGCTCCAATATCTCAGGAGCTGCCCCAAAGAAGAGGGAGTCAAGCTATTCTCCAAAGTGCCTGAAGGCAGGACAAGAAGCAAAGGATGGAAACTAACCAAGGAGAAAAGCAACCTAGAACAAAGGAGAAATTTCCTGACAGTTGGAACAATTAACCAGTGGAACAACCTGCCTCCAGAAGCTGTGAATGCTCCAACACTGGAAGTTTTTAAGAAGAGACTGGACAGCCATTTGTCTGAAATGGCATAGGGTTTCCTGCCTGAGCAGGGGGGTGGACTAGATGACACCCAAGGTCCCAATTTTGTTATTCAGATAGCAGTTTTACAATATCTAAGGGGCTGCTACAAAGAAGACAGGGTCAACCTATTCTCCAAAGCAACTGAAGGCAGGACAAGAAGCAACAGGTGGAAACTCATCAAGGAGAGAAGCAACCTAGAACTAAGGAGAAACTTCCTGACAGTGAGGACAATTAACCAGTGGAACAACCTGCCTCCAGAAGCTGTAAATGCTCCATCACTGAAAGTTTTTAAGAAGTGATTGGAGAACCATTTGTCTGAAATGGTGTAGGGTTTCCTGCCTGTGCAGGGGGTTGGACTAGAAGACCTCCAAGGTCCCCTCCAACATAGTTATTCTGTTAATACTGGTATTTTTCAGAATCTCCAGCCAAAATCTCCCGGCAAAAAGATTTACTGTGACGTAGTAATTTATATTCCCCAAGCTAGTAAACATTCACTTAATGGGATAAGTCATGTGGGACGGCGATGAGCCTTGAATTCATGAGGTGTGACACCACACAAAATTGTTATTGTATGACATTGACTTCTGAGCATTAAACGGAGACCACCACAGCAATGAATGTGGAATGGTAACGTCAGTTGTTTGAAAGGTCTTTTATTTGGGAGCTGATGAGCAGAAAGATCCATGAAAAAGAGGACAAAATGCTTGGTGTCCACTGGCATTTTCTACCCTTTCAAAGAAGTATTGTAGGAAGGCCCAAACATTTTGGATTTCCTCTTCCAGAGAATTGCAGAGGAAGTGTGTGCCTGTGTGTATGTATATGTGTGTATGCAGGCACATGTTTAGAATAGAATAGAATAGAATAGAATGGAATAGAATAGAATAGAATAGAATAGAATAGAATAGAATAGAATAGAATAGAATAGAATAGAATAAGGAATAGAATAGAATAGAATAGAATAGAATAGAATAGAATAGAATAAAATAGAATAGAATAGAATAGAATAGAATAATGGAATGGAATAGAATAGAATAGAATAAGGAATAGAATAGAATAGAATAGAATAGAATAGAATAGAATAGAATGGAATGGAATGGAATGGAATGGAATGGAATAGAATAGAATATCAGAGTTGAAAGGGACCTTGGAGGTCATCTAGTCCAACCTCCTGCTCAGGCAGGAACCCTACACCATTTCAGACAAATGGCTGTCCCTTCTTAAAATACTTGCAGTGTTGGAGCATTCACCGCTTCTGGAGGCAGGTTGTTCCACTGGTAAATTGTTCTAATTTTGTGCCTTACAAGTTAGAAAATTCAATCTGGAGGAAATATTTGGCTGTGCAGTTCAACAGTTGCCTGATCAATAGACTAAATATGTACATATGTGAAGTCGGAAGTGTCAACCATACTTCACTTCCTACAGACACTGTCTTCCCCATTACTTTCTGTTTCCCGGGATCATGCTAGTAACCACCATAGTGTTAAGGCTAGGGTAAAAGACTAATGGGAGAGAATATTTGTAGCTAAGGATTGGACTGTGGGGTCCTTGGTGCTCTCTGAGCTTGGAGGAAGAGGAGGAGGAGGAGGAGGAGGAAGCC
Source organism: Crotalus tigris (assembly GCF_016545835.1). Classification (NCBI taxonomy): domain Eukaryota; kingdom Metazoa; phylum Chordata; class Lepidosauria; order Squamata; family Viperidae; genus Crotalus; species Crotalus tigris. The sequence goes on from NW_024097244.1 coordinate 631,758, forward strand.
TGTGGAGTCCATGATGCTCTCTGAGCTTGGTTGTTTGCTTGCAAACCTTTCATGACCCAACTAGATAACATCATCAATGCTAGAAGGAAGGAGGAGGAGGAGGAGGAGGAGAGGAGGAAGAGGAACACTGTGGGGTTCTTGGTGTTCTCTGAGCTTTGTGGTTTCCTTGCAGATGTTTCATGACTCACCTAGGTGACATCATCACTGCTAGAAGGAAATGGCGTTTGCAGAGAGGAGGAGGAGGAGGAGGAAGAGGAGGAGGAGGAGGAGGAGGAGGAGGAGGGCTGTGAGGACTTTGAGCTTGGTAGTTTTCTTGCAGATGTTTCATTACCCACCTAGGTAATATCATCCGTGCTAGAGGAAGGTTTGAAGGCAGAGAATATTTATAGCTCAGAGGCAAATAGTGGGGTCCTTGGTTCTCTCTGAGTAGGTGGTGTTCTTGCAGATGTTTCATTGCCCAATTAGGTAACATCATTAGCACTAGAAGGGGTTTGGGAGGGGGAGAAAGTGAACGAGGAGGAGGAGGAGGAGGAGGAGGACAGTGGAGTCCTTGGTGCTCTCTGAGCTTGGTGGTTTTCTTGCAGATGTTTCATTACCCAACTAGGTAACATCATCAGTACTGGAAGGGAATGGGGTCCGTAGAGGAGGAGGAGGAGGAGGAGGAGGAGGAGGAGGAGGAGGAGGAGGAGATTGTGGGGTGCTTGGTACTCTCTGAGTTTGGTTATTTTCCTTGCAGACATTTGATTGCCCAGATAACATCAGCAGTGCTAAAAGGGAGTCTCTCTTTATATCAGTGGTTCTCAACCTTTTTAATGCCGCGACCCCCAACCGGTTGAAAGTCAAGGACTACTCAACCGGTCGTAAGTCGAGGACTACTCAACCGGTGCAGCACTGTTTGCAGAATGGGACTTTTGGCGGGCTCAGCAGGGCAGAGACAGCCTGGACCATTCGTATTGGCTTTTGAAAGCCAATAGAATTAGATTCTATTCAAGAGAGTCTATTCTATTGGCTTTCAAAAGCCAATAGAATAAAAGGGAGTAGCACAGCTAAGGAAAAGGGGAAAAAAAATGGCGGACTGCATTGTTTGGCGACCCCCGTGAAATGGTCGTTCGACCACAAATGGGGTCCCGACCCACAGGTCGAGAACCACTGCTTTATATACAAGTGGTTTGCTCTGTCAGTGTTAGAACTATCAGTCTAGAGTCTAGACAAACAAATAAGAAACAACAGCCTAATCAAGCCAAAAACATTCCCACCATCACTGACAGGGCAAGCCGCTAATAGATAAAAGAGAGCAAACCCATGCTTCCTTCTAGGACTGATGATGTTACCTAGTTGGGTCATGAAACGTCTGCAAGAAAGAAAGAAAAAAAACCCAGCTCAGAGAGCACCAAGGACCTTGGAGTTAAAAGGCTTTTTCAATCACTCAACAGTGTTATACAACACAAAAGGTGGAAATAAAAATCAAAGATAATATAAGATAAATAAAACAACATGGAATAAAAGATCAATTGAACCCGGTCAGTACAGGTGAAACATTCTCAATCCAGCTCACCCCTTAGACCCTGACAGGGCCATTAGCCCTAAGGCTTGGGTGAAGAGACGGTTGTAAATTAAAGCTAGAAACAGATAAACCGGTGGGTTAACATTTATTGTTCTTACAAAACCTAGAACAGCCTTAATCAAATCAAACTCTTCCTAGTGAGGTCCTGCCGAATCTCGCCAGTTATTAAACAGAACGTGGCAGCAGTATAGAACAGGGTTATCACTCAGGCCAACCAAAAGATAATTAAGATTAAAAAGAGCATGGATAACCTGGGGATTGAGTTAATAAAACTATAATAAATGCATCTACATCTACATCAGCTATCCAGGTCTTTTATAATTCTCAGGGTGCCCAACGCATCCCTGCTGCAATAAAACTTTTATGGATCACATTTTTGTTTTAATTCAGCATCTCATACATTCAGTCCAGGTTGTTAAGACATGAGGAGGAGGAGGAGGAGGAGGAGGAGGAGGAGGAGGAGGAGGAGGAGGAGGAGGAGGAGGAGGAGGAGGAGGAGAAAAAAGACTGTGGGGTCTTTGGTGCTCTCTGAGCTTGGTGATTTTCTAGCAGACATTTCATTATCCAAATAGGTAACATCATCGGTGCTAGAAGGGAATGGGGTTTGCAAAGATGATGATGATGAGGAGGAGGAGGAGGAGAAGGAGAAGAAGGAGGAGGAGAAGGAAGAAGAGGAGGAGGAGGAGGAGGAGGAGGAGGAGGAGGAGGAGGAGGAGGAGAAGAAGAAGAAGAAGAAGAAGAAGAAGAAGAAGAAGAAGAAGAAGAAGAAGAAGAAGAAGAAGAAGAAGAAGAAGAAGAAGAAGAAGAAGAAGAAGAAGAAGAAGAAGAAGAAGAAGAAGAAGAAGAAGAAGAAGAAGAAGAAGAAGAAGAAGAAGACTGTGGGGTTCTTGGTGCTTTCTGAGCTTGGTGATTTTCTTGCAGACGTTTCATTATCCAAATAGGTAACATCATCAGTGCTAGAAGGGAATGGGGTTTGCAAAGATGAGGAGGAGGAGTTTGTTGCTCTTCTCTGAATTTTTTCCAAACTCTCAACATCTTTTTTTGTGATATGGTGATCAAAAATGGCTGCAGTATTCCAGGTGTGTCCTTACTAAGGCTTTGTAAAGCGGTACTATCACCTCTCGTGACTGTTCTGTTGAGGCAGGACTGCACTGGCTTTTCTGGCAGCTGCAACATACTACTGGCTCAATATTTAAGTGCTGGTCCACCAGGACACATAGATCCTTCTCACAGGCACCACTGTTGAGCCAGGTACCTGTGCATTTGTCTAACTATGAAACCTTACTTTTCTCATCACTCAACTGCATCTTGTTCGACTGTTGGAATGGAGGGTGGGGTGATTTGAACAAGGTTGAACCAAAATAGAGATGTACAATTTCCACCCAGCCATTTTTTTTCAATTCAGAATAGAGCTGGAAGGGACCTTGGAGGTCTTCTAGTCCAACCCCCCCGTCAGGAAGTTTCTCCTTAGTTCCAGGTTGCTTCTCTCCTTAATTAGTTTCCATCCGTTGCTTCTTGTCTTATTTCTGATGCTTTGGAGAATAGCTTGACTCCCTCTTCTTTGGGGCAGCCCCTGAGATATTGGAAGACTGCTATCATGTCACCCTTCTTCTTTTCACTGGACTACTGCAACACAGTCTTGGTAGGGCAGCCCTTAGAAGCTACAGAATACAGAATAACAGAGTTGGAAGGGACCTTGGAGATCTTCTAGTCCAACCCTCTGTTCAGGCAGGAAACCCTATACCATTTCAGAAAAATGGTTGTCCAAACTCTTCTTAAAAACTTCCGGTGTTGGAGCATTCACCGCTTCTGGAGGCAGATTCTTCCACTGGTCAATTGTTCCACCTGTCAGGAAATTTCTCCTTATATTCTAGGTTGCTTCTCTCCTTGGTTAACTTCCCTCCATCCATTGCTTCTTGCCCTCCCTTCAGGGGTTTTGGAGAATAGCTTGACTCCCTCTTCTTTGGGGCAGCCCCTGAGATACTGGAACACTGCTATCATGTCCCCCCTCGTCCTTCTCTTCATTAGACTAGACATACCCAATTCCTGCCACCGTTCCTTATATGCTTTAGCCTCCAGTCCCCTAATCATCTTTGTTGCTCTTCTCTGCACTCTTTCTGGAGTCTCAGCATCTTGTTTATATCATGGCGACCAAAACTGGATGTGAAGGAGACAATGTCCTTCAATCGGCTGTTCAAAAATGCAACGGGAAGAGGATAGCTCCAGAAATTCGGAGGAGATCAAAACTGAGATCCCTTACATCCAGCAAATGATGATTTCCTCGGACTCCGCAGGAACTATTATGGCTTCTCTGCTTCCAGGGCGAAGAGGCGAGGATTTATCTTTCCCTTCCGATGCTCAGCGTGAGTCATGCAAATCGCATGCAGAATTGATGAGCGCAACATGGGCATCTGCTAAGACAATCTCGTTGGCTTCCAGGGTTCCTGCTGTGGGTGCACCAGGTTGGGATATTAGCTTGTTTTATTGATGCTCTGCAGAGATCTCAACCGCCTGCCTTTGGTTTCCACTATCTGCTTTCAGACCCAGAGAAGACAGCCAGAGAAAGACGAGGCAAGGTCATGTGGAAAGAAAAACACGGCCTCCTTGGGCCTCCATCTTTGGAGACACCTGCAGCTCCATGAGTCGGAGTTGAATCCAAACACCCACCCAGATCCAAACCAAAGATGAAAGATCAATCAATCAGAGCAGAGCTTCTTGGAGGTCTTCTAATCCAGCCCCCTGCTCAAGCAGGAGAACCTATACCATCTCAGACAAGTGACTGTCTAGTCTCTTCTTGAAAACTTCCAGTGATGGAACGTCCACGATTTCTGAAAGCAACTTCTGTTCCACTGGCTGATTGTCCTCACTGTAAGGAAGTTTCTCCTTAATTCCAGGTTGCTTCTCTCTTTGGTCATTTTTCAACCATTGTTTCTTGTCCTGTCTTCAGATGCTTTGGAGAATAATTTCACCCCCTCTTCTTTGGGGCAGATACTGGAATACAGGATACAGCTACCTCCAGTGATGGAGCACCCACAACTTCTGGTGGCAAGCTATTCCACTGGTTAATTGTCCTGACTGTTAGGAAGTGTCTCCTTAATTTAGGTTGGATCTCTCCTTGATAACTTTCCATCTTATTTCTTGTCCTGTTCTCAGGAGCGTCGGGCAAAAGTTCACTTCTCTCCTCCTTGTTTTTCTCTTTCCCTCTTTTCCTAGTCTCTTGATTTTCATTTTACATTCAGAAAAATGTTAGTACAACTTAAAATTGCCGAGGAGTTGTATGATTCTTTTTCAAAAGGAATAGGCATAAAAACAACTCTTGAAGCAACATTAGGCTGGCAAGTCCACCATAATTTTATGGATGTGGGGATAGGAGGGAGAAATTCCAGCTTTCTTTTTGGAAGGAGAATTTCCTTTTGGATAGGAAGAAGCAAACAGGAAAAGAGGGATTTTGAAGCCAAGTCTTGTCCACCTACCAGTTGCAAATCTGAATGTTTGCATGTGAGTCACATTGTATCATTAAAGCTATGTAGACAACCAGTGAAGCTTCCATTAATCAGAACAAAGTGTTAAGGGAGCTTTGGGATGGGATGGAAAATATGGAATGGAATAGAATAGAAAATATGGAATGGAATGGAAAGGAATGGAATAGAAAACATGAAATGGAAGGGAAGGGAATGGAATGAAATGCAATGGAATGGAGTGGAGTGGAGTGGAGTGGAGTGGAGTGGAGTAGAGTAGAGTAGAGTAGAGTAGAGTAGAGTAGATTAAAATAAACAGAGTTGGACAGGTTGGGGATCACATGACCTCGGAACACTACAATTATCATATTGTGAAAGAAAGCTTCCAAGAAACTAAAATGTTTTGGCCATTTCTGTTTCTTGGCTTACCTACAGACCCAGGGAGGGGAGGGGGATAATAATAATAATAATAATAATAATAATAATAACAACAACAACAACAACAACAACAACAACAACAATAAAGCTGCTGCAAGAAGATCGCACAGACTGACTACAAGCAGCAGCATGACAAAGTAGCAACAATGGTGCATTGGAAGATCTGCAAGAAATATCATTTGTCTGTAAGCAAGAACTGGTGGGATCATAAAATAGAGAAAGTCATAGAAAATGATAAAATTACACTGCTCTGAGACTTCAGAATTCAAACAGACAAGCCCCTGCAACATAACACCCCAGACTTAACAATTGTCGATAAGAAAGACAAATAGTGGATGTGGCAGTGCCTGGAGACAGCAGAATAGACGAGAAAGAACTGGAGAAGATAACAAAATACAAAGACCTACAAACAGAAATAGAAAGACTGTGGCAAAGGCAAGCAAGGGTAGTACCAATAGTAACAGGAGCCTTGGGTGCAATCCCAAAACAACTGGAGCACCACTTGAACACCATCATCAGCATTGACAAATTCACCATTAGTCAATTGCAAAAGGCGGCCTTACTAGGAACCGCTTCTATCCTGCGACGATATCTGTAATAACATCAAACATCCACATCTGCCTATCCCAGATCCTTGGGAAGGACTCAATAGGTAGACAAAAATGCCAAATCCAATCTGAACATCTGGCTGACTGTGCAATGATCAATAATAATAATCATCATAATCATCATCATAATAATAATAGTAATAATAGTAATAATAATTATAATTATAGTAGTAGTAGTAGTAGTAGTAGTAGTAATAGTAGTAGTAGTAGTAATAATAATAATAATAGTTGGAAGGGACCTTAGAGGTCATCTAGCCCAACCCCCTGCTCAGGCAGGAAACCCTGTACCATTCCAGACAAATGGCTGTCCAGTCCCTTCTTAAAAACTTCCAGTGTTGGAGCATTCACAGGTTCTGGAGGCAGGTTGTTCCACTGGTTATTGAACAGAATGTGCATTTGCAGGAATGAGTTGTGAAGTCTGGGAATCAAGCCCTTCAGATTATTTACTATGTAATGGAAGATTTCGCTCATAACAATCGTCTGATGCTTAACTGGGGGATGTGACTTGCATTGTCAGGGAGAAGGGGAGTTTCTATGCTTTTAATTTGCTGTTCTGGCGCCAATTTAACCAGAACTGGTTTTCCAGTCATCTGTGCCGATATGGTGTGCTCAATAAAGTGTTGCATTAGAGTCTGGAAGTTCTCAGCTGTGCTTATTTCTTTGGGATCATCAATCGGAACCTTGACACACATGCTGTGTGCCAAGCACCCAAATTTTGACCCCATAGTCGCGGGGATGCTGTGATGCTGGCTAGTGTGAGGAAGAGTTGCAAGTCACTTTTGCTCAGGGCCATTGTAACTTCAAACAGCCACTAAAGGAATGGTTATAAGTGGAGGACTACTTGTATATTCATCAGTTCCTTTCAAAGTCAAGTCAAGATAGATCTGTGCTGCTGGTCATAAATCAAAGCAAATTAACTTGGACGATAAAATCATTCGTGAAGGCCACCCTAACAGCTGAAAAGAAAAGAAATCGCATCACATCACCCATTTAAGCAAACATTCTGTGGGGTCCTTTGATCAAAGCATCAACCACTTTACTTACCCAAGAAATCCAGCCCAGTGGTGTCCTTGGTGGAACTCATGCAATTCTCCAGGTAAATCCCATCCTTAAAACAATTGTCCTGCTTTTTGGTTAAGCCAAAGATCTCACTGGGTTGATCCAGCACCTCTCCAGTGAAACAAGAGCACGGTGTCTGCATGATGCCACAAGGGTGTGAGCTGCTGCTGGTGGTCAAGCAAGTATCCAGCCATTTGCACAGCATCTGGCAAGCGGCTTTGCTAGGGCTTCTGTTGCCAACCACAAGATACTCAACCGAGAAGTCTCTTTCCTGAACCTTGGCCGGTTTCCACCTGATCCACCCGCTATCCACTTTGGACAGAGTCTGCTTCATCTGGAGGAACTGCTTGTTTGACTGGAGGAAGGCGTAGCGGGTAGAGCCATCGCAAAGGTTCAACACGTCGTCAAAGCTCTCCATGCCCAGGTACGTCCGTGTAGACTCCAAGAAGGAGTCAAATTGGTACGTGTGTATCTGCTGATGGTCGCAGAGACCCGAGGGCTTCAAAACCTTCATGTACAACGTGTATCTCCTAGGATCGGGGTTCTGGATAATCCAATTGCAGCGGGAAGCGTTCAACGGGAAGACGGCAAAAGAGGAGAAGTATCCAAAAAACTTGCCCTGGACCAAGGTGGTGCAGGGCGAAGGTCCCAAGTCAAGGGCCACCACGGTCCACACTAAGAACGGTGGCAACAACCAAAGCAGGTTCAAGGAATATCTATTGCTCCTCCTCATCCTAGTCCCCTGGTCCTTTGGAACTCAAAGCAATTGCCAGGCAAAGTGCAGATCTTGGACATAACAGGAGAAAGAGGGAGAGAGAGAACCGGCCCCCAGTTCAGTGGCAGATGAATCCAGCCTTCTCACGTCGGGATTCAGGTTATTCCTTGTGGCTCGGACAAGCAACCCTACAGAGAGAAGAGAAACCATAGATTTCAGGAATTTGCAGAATGCAGCATGGCGAAAGGCAGTGAGGCCCTGATCTGCCTTGTAAGAACATCTGAAACAGGCATGTCAAACTCGTGACGTCATGTGACGGCGCACGACGTATCGTGACTTTTTCCCCATTGCCGGTAATGGGGTGGGTGTGGTTTCGGCGTGACGCACCCAGCCCGTGGGCCGGCAGTTTGACATGCCTGATCTAAAAGATACCACTAGAACATAGAATCATGGGGTGGGAAAGAAAGACCTTGAAGGTCTTCAAGCTCAACCCTTAGACACAGAGATCAGCTGCCTTGCATTGCTAGGGAGGAAGTTTAAAAAGACCAGGATAAATTATGAGGAAACTTGGAAGTCATACACTTAGAGGTTGACCTGTGGGTCACCTGAGTAGTGCAACTGTGTGTGGAGCCTTCTTGACTGTAGGATGTTTTCTGTTCTGTATCCCTTCACTGTTGAAGACAGGTGCAGGCTGCAAGGGATGAGCCTGTATTGTCTGCATCTCAAACTGAAGCACAAATGGTTCCTGAGGACACAGGTAAACCTCCAAGTGGCCTCAACGACTCTCTAAAAGAATGCAAATGACCAGCTGTCTGCAAGGAGTATAAATCCTGCCCTTCCCCACCATCCAGTCAGAGCTGGAAGACAGAGGATCTCCATAGACCAGGGGTCTTCAAACTTGGCCCTTTGATGACTTGTGGACTTCAAATCCCAGAATTCCTCAGCCAGGCACGCTGCCATAGACATTCCCTTCTTTTCTGTGACAGCCCCTCAAATACTAGAAGACAGCTACTTAGTATAGATATTAAGACCGTATGGAGCTTCTGCTCACAGACCAAGGTCACACCTGCTTGTGTAACACACTCCCCTCCCTTCTCTGCTAAGGGCTTATGACACAAGCTATCTTCTTCCTTTTGAAGGTGTTTTTCAAGCAAGGCCATACAAGCCAACTCTATCTCCACAAATACACTTTCTCTAGCACAGATGTACACCTGACCTTGCCTGTAGATCGTCATGAAGAGCTGCAATAAGCAGAACTGTTGGACAATCTCACATCGGTACCACCCCCGCTGCCATGTACATCATACCACCCACAATGTGCACTACACACAACCTGGAACACAGATATACCATCCGTAGTGTTAAAAGACCTGAAGAAGAGTCTAATATACGCTTGCGTCGAGTAGAACAAGGTGGCATGGATTCATATCTCCATAAGGTTTCCTTTTGATTTTTTTAAATCTACAGCACACCCCAAACCAAGCTTTCTATCTACCTTGACCAGCAATTTCTGGGACTCCTTCTAGCTGTGAGTCCTTAAACTGTTGTGTCTCAATATCCTGTAACATGCAATCAATCAATCAGAATAGAGCTGGAAGGGACCTTGGAGGTCTTCTAGTCCAGCCTCCTGCTCAAGCAGTAGAACCTATACCATTTATTTATTTATTTATGAGACTTATATACCGCTTTAAATGCGAGCACTCTCTAAGCGGTGTACACCAGTAAGCAATGTATATATATATTTACATTGCCCCCAACAATCTGGGTCCTCATTTTACCTACCCCGGAAGGATGGAAGGCTGAGTCAACCTTGAGCCGGTGAGATTTGAACCGCTGACCTGCTGAACACAGTCAGCTAAAGTGGCCTGCAGTACTGCACTCTAACTGCTGCGCCACCTCGGCACTTGATAGTGATTGTCCAGTCTCTTCTTAAAAACCACCAGTGAATGGAGCACCCACAATTTTTGGAGGCAACTTCTGTTCCACTGGTTAATTGTCCTCACTGTTAGGAAGTTTCTCCTTAATTCCTGGTTGCTTTTCTCTTTGGTCAGTTTCCAACCATTGTTTCTTGTCTTTCCTTCTGGTGCTTTAGAGAATAATGTGACCCCCTCTTCTTTGTGGCAGCCCCTCAATACTGGAATATTGCTATCATGTCGCCCCTGTTTCTTCTTTTCTTTAGACTAGCTAAACCCAAGTCTTGCAGCTGTTCTTCATATGTTTTAGTCTCCAGGCCTTGGATCATCTTAGTTGCTCTTCTCTGCACTTTCCCCAACGCTTGTTGCATCTGCAGTAGCACCCTATGCTAAGCTTGCTTTGATTTAATCTTTGGGGCATGGGAAATTTGATAGTGGTCTGCAAAATATTCCAGGACCAAAAACGTCTCCACGTTCTTCATATGCCAGCACACTGGGGAGCACAATCCCTTGCAGCAACAGACAGTCAGCTAGATCAAAGCATCTCCCACCTGAGCTGATCAATGGATGCGAAAGTCTACATAGCCAGTTTGCAAGTTTCTGTAACCTAACTTTGATTTACCTTTGATTTCTGGTTAATGAGGCTTTGTGGGAATCTAGTCTTCTTGGTTAGGAGTCGCTGGAAAGGGAGTTTGTTTTGGGAGAGGCGTAGCCTTTTGCAAAAGCCCGTTTTAATTTTTGTGAGTTTATGCCTTGCTGCATTGTACAAACCGTGAACTTCCCACATTCACTGCAATGCCTGATTTTTTGGGGGAGGAGGTCTTATAGCAGCCCTTACCTTCCCTTTACCTCTTAACAGGTGAGACAAAGCTGAGCTTTAGAAGTCAAGAAGAGTGTGGTGTCTTCAACATGATTTCGTTGGTAATTTATTTATTTTTTGTCTGGCCTTTATTCTTTTTTATAAGTAACTCAAGGTGGTGAGCATACTTAATAGTGCCACCACCTCTTATTTTACCTACAACAACAACCCTGTGAGGGCAGTTGGGCTGATAGAGAGTGACTGACCCAGAAACACCAGCCTGTTTTCCTGTCTAAGGTGGGACTAGAACTCACAGTCTCCTGGTGATTGGTGCAAAGTCACCCAGCTGGCTTTCATGCCTAAGATGGGACTAGAACTCACCATCTCCTGGTGATTGGTCCAAAGTCAACCAGCCATCTTTCCTGCCTAAGGTGGGACTAGAACTCACAGTCTCTTGGTGATTGGTGCAAAGTCACCCAGCCGGCTTTTCTGCCTAAGGCAGGACTAGAACTCACAGTCTCCTGGTGATTAGTCCAAAGTCGACCAGCCATCTTTCCTGCCTAAGATGGGACTAGAACTCCCTGTCTCCTGGTGATGGGCCTAAAGTCATCCAGTCAGCTTTCATGCATAAGGTGGGACTAGAACTCACAGTCTCCTGGTGATTGGGCCAAAGTCACCCAGTTGACTTCCGTGCCTAAGGTGGGACTAGAACTCACTGTCTCCTGGTGATTGGGCCAAAGACAACCAGCCATCTTTCCGGCCTAAGGTGGGACTAGAACTCACCGTCTCCTGGTGATTAGTCCAAAGTCACCCAGCCAGCTTTCATTCCTAAGGTGGGACTAGAACTCACCATCTCCTGGTGATTGGTCCAAAGTCAACCAGTCATCTTTCCTGTCTAAGATGGGACTAGAACTCCCTGTCTCCTGGTGATGGGCCTAAAGTCACCCAGTCAGCTTTCATGCATAAGGTGAGACTAGAACTCACAGTCTCCTGGTGATTGGGCCAAAGTCACCCAGTTGACTTCCGTGCCTAAGGCACAGTAGTGGGATTCAGGCCGTTTGCACCAGTTTGAAAGAACCAGTAGCTAATTTTTTTTTTTGCCCAGGCCCAGAATGAACTTCCGGAAGCCGCATTCACATTGAGAACCAGTTGTTCACATGTTTGAATCCCTCCACTGCTAAGGCAGGACTAGAACTCGCCATCTCCCAGTTTCTAGCCTGGTGCCTTAACCACTAGACCAAACTGACTATCAATAATTAGAAAAAGTTGTAGGTTGATAGCCATGTTAGTCGATGAACTTTTGACTTTTAATAAAACGGAGGAGCAGGAGGAGAAGGAGCAGGAAGAGGAGGAGGATGACTATGAGGTCCTTGGTGCTCTCTGAGGTTGGTTGTTTTCTTGCAGACGGTTCATTACCAATTGTGGGAAGTCATCCCCCCCAGAGAAGGAAATATTAAAAGGGCAGAAAAATATATTTCCTCAAAGGATCTTAAACATGCAGGAAAGCATGCCCAGTTTTTCTTAGTAGCCCCCAGTCTCCTTCCCCCAAGCAAAAACCAGCTCTATAGAGATGCAGATGTAAATCCAGGGAGTAGGAGATTAAGAAAACAAAGACCTAAAATCTACATACCCCATTCAAACTCAAGAGTCATCAGTCCCAGCCCCAGGGAAGCAGAATATGACCTTTGGACATAATAGGATTAACCCATCACCATCAGAATACCAGAAAGGCACACTCAGGTCAAAGTTCATGCCACAGGAACGACTCCAAACAAAAGGCTCCAGAGGGTATAAAAACCCACTCCTTACATGTGTTCACCCCTTTTTTCTCTCCTCTTTCCTGCCAGAACCATCTTTCTGTCTGGCTCTTCAATAAACTGCAACCTTCTTTCTAAAGCAGTCACCATGTTGTCTAACCCCGGCTTGGACTGGACCATGATGAAGACTTTTCTTTCAACATCACCTAGGTAACATCATCAATGCTAGAAGAGAGTGGGGTTTGGTCTCTTTTTATATACAAATGGCTAAGGTTACGGTTAGGGCTGACCAGAATAAACAAGTGTTTTTTCTGCAGATCATCATCCTTTGCCAGGGCAAGCCATCCCCCCCCCATCCCATAAATGGACCCATAAGCCCATCATCAGCAACAGCTGTCTTCCCTGCTGATCGATTCCAATCTGATTGATTGATCCCGTGCTGATTGATTCCAATCTGTCAAGCCACACAGAAAGGCTGGGCGTGCTTTCTCTGTTTGCTTTCTGCCGCTCTCACCCTGCCACGCGCATCTGAGTAGCCAACAAAGTTTAACTAAACATCCTTGCTAATAGGATGCTGGGTTTCGCCTGTTAGAGCCCAAGATCGATTTTCCCTTAAATGGAGCCCCATCTGGAAGGTTTTAGTGCAAGGAAGCAGCTTTAATCTCCCCTCCAGATGAACCCTGGCAGGGTGTGCAAATATAAGAGAGAGAGAGGGGGGAGGGAGAGAGAGAGAGAGAGAGAGAGAGAGAGAGAGAGAGAGAGAGAGAGAGAGAGAGAGAGAGAGAGAGAGAGAGGCTTAACTACACCAGCACATAAAATGAAAAAAAAAATCTCAGCTAAACACCTGGATTTCCAGCATAGCTGGCAATAAATTCACGCCGCTCTTGGCTCAGCGGCTGAACTGAGATACGAAATGTTCCACCTGGTCAATTCCATGCCGGGTTTGTATAAAAACTCCTGAGAAGGGCCTTTCCTACAAAAGAAGATGTTTGCCTTTAAAAGCTTGCTCTGTGGGACTTCTGCTGCAACTCTCAGATGCAACGTTGGCCTAGGGTTCGAGTGTCTCATTTTCTTGCTCAATTCCCCAAAATGCTCGTGGTGAACATTCACAGATTCCAGGAATGGAGGGAGGGAGGAGATGTATGACTGGAAGGAGGGAGGGAGGGAGGGAGGAAGGAGATATATAATGGAGGGAGGGAGGAAGGAAGGGAGGGAGGAAGGAGATGTATGGAAGGAAGGGAGAGCGGGAGGGAGGGAGGAGGAAAGGAGATGCATGACTGGAAGGAAGGGAGGGAGGGAGGGAGGAGATATATGATTGGAGGGAGGAAAGGAGGGAGGGAGGGAGGGAGGGAGGAGATGTATGACTGGAAGGAAGGAGGGAGGGAGAGAGGAAGGGAGGGAGGGAGGAGATATATGATTGGAGGGAGGAAAGGAGGGAGGGAGGGAGGGAGGAAGGAAGGAGATGTATGACTGGAAGGAAGAAAGGAGGGAGGTAGGGAGGAGATATATAATTGGAGAGAGGGAAGGAGGGAGGGAGGGAGGGAGGAGATGTATGATTGGAAGGAAGGGAGAGAAGGAAAGAGGAAGGGAGGGAGGAGATGTATGATTGGAGAGAGGGAAAGAGGGAGGGAGAGATGGGATGGAGAGAGGAAAGGAGATGTATGTTTGGAAGGAGGGAGGGAGAGAGGGAGAAGGAGAGGAGATTATGATTGGAGGGAGAGAGAGGGAGAGAGGGAGAGAGATGTATGATTGGAAGGGAGGAAGGGAGGAAGGAATGAAGGAGATGTATTATTGGAAGAAGGGAGGAGATGTGTGATAGGAAGGAAGGAAGGAAGGAAGGAAGGAAGGAAGGAAGGAAGGAAGGAAGGAAGGAAGGAAGCAAGCTTTGGACCCAAAAGGTCTTTTTTCTATAGTGTCCATTTTCACTTATATTCACCTTAACAAGGAAAGTAAATTTTCTTCTCTGCATCAACAGTTTCTTGAGGAGTGGCTTATTATCTCCCAGACATTGGGGGCTTCAGCTCCTACCAACCCAACCGGCATGCTCAGCTTCAAAGGATTGTAGGAAGTATTGCTTATTCTTCCCGGGGCCAATCTAGAGTGTCTACTATCTTGCAATACAATTAGACTATCAGGATTGTCCCTGGTAGTTTGAGCACAATGTCACTGGAAACATGCCAACTTTTTGGGCATCTCACGTTTGGAAGCAACGCTTTGAGTTGAGATGGTTAATGGTGCCCCAATCAAACCATGCATTAAACTTTTCACATCGATCAACTAATGTCTAATTTGCTGGATGTTTCAGCACCAATTAAACTCAAGAATTGTCAAATTCTTTTCACCGCTTGAAAACTCTCATCCTGGAATGACACAGCAGGATTTAAAACAGTGATTTTAACTTACAGGATATTGGGATGGGCTGAGAAGAATTGAGTTGGGTTGGGATAAGTTCAGCTGGCTGAAATGGGTTGGAATGGGTTGAGTTAGGTTGAGATGGCTTGAATTGGGTTAAGATGGGTCGAGTTAGGTTAGGATGAGTTGGCTTGGGATGGGTTGAGTTTAGATGGGTTGAGTTCTGTTGGGATGGGTTGGGTTGGAATGGGTTGAGTTAGGTTGAGATGGCTTAAATTGGGTTAAGATGGGTTGAGTTAGGTTAGGATGAGTTGGCTTGGGATGGGTTGAGTTTAGATGGGTTGAATTCTGTTGGGATGAATTGGGTTGGAATGGGTTGAGTTAGGTTGTGATGGGTTGAATTGGACTAAGATGGGTCGAAACGGGTTAAGTTAAGATGAGTTGGCTTAGAATGGGTTGAGTGTAGATGGGTTGAGTTCTGTTGGGATGGGTTGGGTTTGAATGGGTTGAGTTAGGTTGTGATGGGTTGAATTGGATTAAGATGGGTTGAAATGGGTTGAGTTACATTAAGATGAGTTGGCGTGGGATGGGTTGAGTTAAATTTAGATGGGTTGAGTTCATTTGGGATGGGTTGGGTTGGAATGGGTTGAGTTATGTTAAGATGGGTTGGGATGGGCTGGAATTTGATGGTAGGAGATGGGGAGTCCTGTCCCCTGTCTCACTTCTGTCCCAAATAGTGACAGTTCCAAGATCTTACAAACTGAGATTCCTAACTTTCAGTTACTACTAACAGTCCTCGGAAGCTAATACCCCAGAATGTACCTCTTCCAGTTTCTGGAGGATCCAGACTGGCTTTATTTTTTCCATCTCAGTCTCTCCCTTGAGTTCTCCAAAAGGCTCTTTGAAGGTTGGAGGGTCCTTCTCTGCAATCTATGGTAGGCACTGCAGAAGGGACCCCTCTCCATTGCCCAAGTCATATTTGCTCTAAGCCCCTCAAGCCAGCTAATCATGGTTGGCAACTGTCGCTTCGTTTGTGGGCTCCCATTCCTGCAATCATGGTTTCTTAGCAACGGCGCAGTTAGCAAAAACAACATGCCTCTGCCTTTAACTTGCTATTTTGAGCTGGCAAATGTGGAGCTTCATATTTCAGCCCACCATGTGGACAATGACTAAGACCTTCCCTTGCCCACCTGCTATGCCGAATTGGCGCTGTGGTGGAGGTAAGCCAAAAGCAGACAATTTGCCCCAAAACATGTCTACGGCTACTTAAGTCCTTCTCTTAACAGGTTTGAAGGGGAAAGTGGGTAGGTGGGTGGGTGGGTGGGCAGAGAGAGGAATTACTGCAAAAAAAAAAAAAAGGAGGGAAAGAGAGAGATATTCTGGAGACTCTAAGGGGAAATGACATTTCTGCAAAAACAAAAAAAACAAAAGGCAGGAGAAAGAACAACAGCAAAAACCAAACAGCAAACCACACTTGGAATATTGCATCCAGAATTGGTCACCGCAGTACAAAAAAGATGTTGGAATTCTGGAAAAAGTGCAGAGAAGAGCAACTGAATAGAATAGAATAGAATAGAATAGAATAGAATAGAATAGAATAGAATAGAATAGAATAGAATAGAATAGAATAATATGGAATGGAATAGAATGGAATGGAACGGAACAGAACAGAACAGAATAGAATAGAATAATAGAAAATGTGGAGTGGGGTGGAATGGAATGGAATGGAATGGAATAGAATAGAATAGAATAGAATAGAATAGAATAGAATAGAAAATATGGAATGGAACGGAACAGAACAGAACAGAACAGAATAGAATAGAATAGAATAATAGAAAATGTGGAGTGGAGTGGAATGGAATAGAATAGAATAGAATAGAATAGAATAGAATAGAATAGAATAGAATAGAATAGAATAGAATAGAAAATATGGAATGGAATGGAATGCAATGGAATGGAACGGAACAGAACAGAATAGAATAGAATAATAGAAAATGTGGAGTGGGGTGGAATGGAATGGAATGGAATAGAATAGAGTAGAATAGAATAGAATAGAATAGAATAGAATAGAATAGAATAGAGTAGAATAGAATAGAATAGAAAATATGGAATGGAATGGAATGGAATGGAACGGAACGGAACAGAACAGAACAGAACAGAATAGAATAGAATAGAATAATAGAAAATGTGGAGTGGAGTGGAATGGAATGGAATGGAATAGAATAGAATAGAATAGAATAGAATAGAATAGAATAGAATAGAATAGAATAGAATAGAATAGAACAGAATAGAAAATATGGAATGGAATGGAACGGAACAGAACAGAACAGAACAGAATAGAATAATAGAAAATGTGGATTGGAATGGAATGGAATGGAATAGAATAGAATGGAATAGAATAGAATAGAATAGAATAGAATAGAATAGAATAGAATAGAATAGAATAGAATAGAATAGAATAGAATAGAATAGAAAATATGAAGTGGAGTGGAATGGAGTAGAACGGAACGGAACAGACCAGACCAGACCAGACCGGAACAGAACAGAACAGAACAGAATAGAATAGAATAGAATAGAATAGTTGGAAGGTACCTTGGAGGTCTTCTAGTCCAACCCCCTGCTCAGGCAGGAAACTGTACAGTACACCATTTCAGACAAATGCTTGTCCAATCTCTTCCTAAAAACTTCCAACATTGGAGCACTCACAACTTCTGGAGGCAGGTTGTTTCACTGATTAATTGTTCTAACTGTCAGGAAATTTCTTCTTATTCCTACATTGCTTCTCTGCTTGATTAGTTTCCACCCATTGCTTCTTGCCCAATTAAAAGCCTGGGGACTAAAACATAGGAAGAACGGCTGCAGGACTTGGGTTTGGCTAGTCTAAAGAAAAGAAGGACCAGGGGTGACATGATAGCAGTCTTCCAATATTTGAAGGGCTGCCACAAAAAAAAAGAGGAGGTCAACTTATTCTCCAAAGCATCAGAGGGCAGGACAAGAAACAATGGATGTAAACTAATCAAGGAGAGATGCAGCTTGCAATTAAGGAGAAACTTCCTAACAGGGAGGACAATTTACCAGTGGAACCACTTGCCTTCAGAATTTGTGAGTGCTTTTATCACTGGAGGCTTTTAAGAAGAGACTGAACAGCCACTTGTCTGAAATAGTATAGGGTCTCCTGCTTGAGTAGGGAGCTGGACTGGAGGACCTCTAAGGTCCCTTCCAGCTCCTATTCTATTCATGGTAGAAGAGTGATCTTTCCAGAGCTTACAGCTATCTGTTCATCATTTTATCCTACCAAATACAAGAGTCTATCCGAATGGCCAAGAGGATAAAAGGGACAATCTCCAGCCCAATGGCTCGTGTGGATCAGCTCATGAAAAACAGGGTTAAAACAGGGCTCTTCAAACTTGGCAACTTTAAGACTTGTGGACTTCAACTCCCAGAATTCCTCAGCCAGCTGGCTGAAGAATTCTGGGAGTTGAAGTCCACAAGTCTTAAAGTTGCCACGTTTGAAGAGCCCTGATTTAAAGGAAGCATCTTCAATCAACAGAGCAGAGAAATAAAATCCTTCCCCATATTACGTGTTATGATTACGCATCGATTAGCAATGGCACAATGTGGCCACTAGGTGTCTCCAGGGGCTGCAAATTGACCTCTTCCTATCACCATCACCTCAACAGAATTTTGCCAGGGTGGAAATTTTTATTGCTGGCCCACACAATGTGTGTGTGTGTGTCTGTGTGTGTGTGTCTGTGTGTGTGTGTCTGTGTGTGTCTGTGTGTTGTTGTGCCAAGAGCAGCCCACTAGCCATTTGTGCCTCTCTGCACCCCCTGAGCACAGTTTCCAGGGGATTTCTTAGGATTTGTGAACCAAAAAGAACAAGGGTGTTCGAGAGGCCAAATTTAGAAGCTCACCATGCATGGTCCTTGATCCAATGAAAGGCTATTCGGCACTTTTAAGGTGGCTGGGCTTCAACTCTCGGAATTTGCAACTAGCACGGGAGAATTCTGGGAGCTGAAGCCCAGACATCTTAAAGCTACTAAAGGTTGAGAAATACAGGTCTAAGCAAAGCAAAGCTGTTTTCATACTATCTTATTATTGGAGGTGGTTTTCCATTTCGTTGCTGTCCCTTTCCTTTCCTTTCCTTTCCTTTCCTTTCTTTTCCTTTCTTTCCTTTCTTTTCCTTTCTTTCCTTTCCTTCCCTTCCTCTTTTTCATCCTTTCCTCCTTTCCTTTCCTTTCTTTTCCTTTCTTTCCTTTCCTTCCCTTCCTCTTTTTCATCCTTTCCTCCTTTCCTTTCCTTTCCTTTCCTTTTCTTTCCTTTGTTTTCCTTTCCTTTCTTTTCATTCCCTTCCCTTCCTCTCTTTTTCATCCTTTCCTTCTTTCCTTCTCTTCCCTTCTTCACCCTTCCCTTCTTCTTCCTTTCCTTTCCTTTCCTCATTTCATTTCATTTTTTCTTCCTCCCTTTCCTTTCCTTTCCTTTCTTTCTTTCCTTTACTTCCCTTCCCTACGCTTCCTTTTTTCATCCTTTCCTTCTTTCCTTTCCTTTCCTTCTTCATCCTTTCCTTTCCTTCCCTTCCCTTCCCTTCTTCACCCTTCCTTTCCCTTCTTATTCATCCTTTCATTTCCATCCTCCTCCTCCCTCCTTCTCTTTCTTTCTTTCTTTGGCAACCGGTTCATACTTATGACCGTCGCAGCGTCCCAGGGTTATGTGATTCCATTTTTGCAACCTTCCGACAAGCAAAGTCCGTGGGGAAGCCAGCTTCACTTAACAACCATGTTAGTAACTCATCCAGTCATTCACGTAACAACTGAGGCAAGGTCGTAAAATGGGGTGAAACTCCCTTAACAAAAGTCTCGCTTAACAACAGAAATTTGGGGCTGTTATCTGACATTCTCGTCCTGATCACATTCATGTACTTTTATACAATACTCTTCTGATCCTCGGAACAGACTTACAGATCCTGAAGGGATCCAGTTATGCTCAGTCCAGCACCCAAGTCCTGAAGCAGTTCTTTGTATGTTTTAGTCTCCAGGCCTTGGATCATCTTAGTTGCTCTTTTATGCACTTTTCCCAAGGTCTCAACATCTTTTTGTTTGTACTGCAACCAATTTTGGTCACCATAGTACAAAAAAGATGTTGAGACTTTGGAAAAAGTTCAGAGAAGAGAAACTAAAATGATCCAAGGGCTGGAGACTAAAACATACAAAGAACAGTTGCGGGACTTGGGTTTGGCTAGTCTAAAAAAAAGAAGAAACAGGAGAGACATGATAGCAGTCTTCCAGTATCTGCCACAAAGAAGAGGGGGTCACGTTATTCACCAAAGCATCAGAAGGCAGGAGAAGAAACAATGGTTGGAAACTGACCAAAGAGAGAAGCAACCTGGAATTAAGGAGAAACTTCCTAACAGTGAGGACAAACAAGCAGTGGAACAGCTGACCTCCAGAAATTTGTTTTCTGAGGTTTTTGCGGGTGTTTATATGTAGGTCTTTGGTTATTTGGGTTTTCTCCCACGTCAAATTGGAAGTTTCTTGGTAACATTTCGATGAAGTCTCATTCGTCATCTTCAGGCTGGTGTTTTCAGCTTCATGCTTCTAGGAGCAATGAGTATTGCTCCTAGAAGCATGAAGCCAAAAACACCAGCCTGAAGATGATGAATGAGACTTCGTCGAAACGTCGCCAAGACACTTCCAATTTGACGCGGGAGAAAACCTGAATAACCAAAGACACACACACACACACACACACACACACACACACACACACACACACATACACATATTTTCTGAGGTTTTCGTGGGTGTTTGTATGTAGGTCTTTGGTTATTCGGGTTTTCTCCCACGTAAAATTGGAAGTGTCTTGGCGATATTTATATGTAGGTCTTTGGTTATTCGGGTTTTCTCCTGCGTCAAATTGGAAGTGTCTTGGCGACGTTTCGACGAAGTCTCATTCATCATCTCCAGGCTGGTGTTTTCGGCTTCGTGCTTCTAGAAGCAACATACAAACACCCACGAAAACCTCAGAAAACATATATATAAAACAAATAAAAGAAAAAACAAACACCAGGATATAATAACCAGCGTGTTTAATATAAACAAGCCTGTGGTTAAGAAGAGTCACTAAGCTTTCATCTGGCCAAAAACTGCCAGTGTCATCAGAGTTAGAATAGAAGGAGATCGGGAAGGCAGCTCATATAGCCTCCTGCCTCTGTGCCCAGCTCCTTGAGCGTGTTATCGGCCCGTTGATTGTATTAGTCCGTATCGCACAGAGTTGTTCCGCATTAGGCAAACTGTCTTTGACTCTACTGGTTGTTTTACGATCCTCAAGTGCTCTTTTAGAGCGTGTGCAAGCACTTGGCAGGCGGCTATCAATCCGTCCCTGCGCCTAGTCTTTCTCCCTCCCAGGGCCATTATCCTCCCCCACCCCCAAGGCCGTTGTCATAATTCCTCCACCCCAGTCCTGCAACAAGCTGCTGTTCCGCCATTCCTGCTCTCTAAAAAACCTACGACGACGCTTCGCTTACAAGAACTTGCCGGCCGAAAGCGAGGGTTTAGATGAGTCATGAATAATTCAAAAAATAAATGTTAGTTGAAGCTTGAAAAAAAAAAAAAAACAAGGAAGCAAAGCATATGCCTTTGGCAGATCAAGCATTCCCAAATCTTCCTCTGCCGGAGGGCTGTTTCGGTTCAAATGATCAAAATAGAAGATCATCTGGATGCTTTCTTGTTGGCTCCTGTATGAGGAGCCCGCAGTGGGAAAAACAACACATCGTGTGTCTCACTTGTTTTTCTGTGTGGGTGACTTCTCACTGTCTTTTTTCGTAAGGCTACACAGCTCTCTGTAAATCTCTGGCTTAGCCAGCTGCGAGGACTGCTTCTGAAAAACTTTGGAAACCTCCGATCTAAGCAGGGGTCTCCAAGCTTGGTGACTTGAAGACTTGGGGGGACTTCAACACCCAGAATTCCACAGCCAGCATGGCTGGTTGCCAAGCACAAGGCTGACTAGGAAATTCTGAGACTGGAAACCCACAAAACTTAAAAGGTGCCAAGTTTGGAGACCCCGTGATCTAAAATATGGCTGGCTGGTTGGTAGCCATCAGCTATAAGAGGCTCCAGGACTATACAGCGATAGCACGTAGACTTATATACCACTTCACAGTGCTTTACAGCCTTCTCTAAGCAGTTTACAGAGTCAGCATGTTGACCCTCCAACAATCTGGGTCCTCATTGGACCGACCTCGGAAGGATGGAAGGCTGAATCAACCTTGAGCCGATGAGGATCGAACTCCTGGCAGTGGGCAGACTTAGTCTGCAATGCTGCATTCTAACCACTGGGAAGGAAGGAAGGAAGGAAGGAAGGAAGGAAGGAGGGAAGGAAGGAAGGAAGGGCAGTAGCAATAGCACGTAGACTTATATACCGCTTCACAGTGCTTTACAGCCCTCTCTAAGCAGTTTACAGAATCAGCATGTTGACTCTCTAATAATCTGGGTCCTCGTTTTACCGACCTCGGAATGATGGAAGGCTGAGTCAACCTTGAGCCGATGAGGATCGAACTCCTGGCAGTGGGCAGACTTAGTCTGCAATGCTGCATTCTAACCACTGGGAAGGAAGGAAGGAAGGAAGGAAGGAAGGAAGGAAGGAAGGAAGGAAGGAAGGAAGGAAGGAAGGGCAGTAGCAATAGCACGTAGACTTATATACCGCTTCACAGTGCTTTACAACCCTCTCTAAGCGGTTTACACAATCAGCATGTTGACTCTCTAATAATCTGGGTCCTTGTTTTACCGACCTCGGAAGGATGGAAGGCTGAGTCAACCTTGAGCCAATGAGGATCGAACTCCTGACAGTGGGCAGACTTAGTCTGCAATGCTGCATTCTAACCACTGGGAAGGAAGGAAGGAAGGAAGGAAGGAAGGAAGGAAGGAAGGAAGGAAGGAAGGAAGGAAGGAAGGGCAGTAGCAATAGCACGTAGACTTATATACCGCTTCACAGTGCTTTACAGCCCTCTCTAAGTGATTTACACAATCAGCATGTTGACTCTCTAATAATCTGGGTCCTCGTTTTACCGACCTCGGAAGGATGGAAGGCTGAGTCAACCTTGAGCCGATGAGGATCGAACTCCTGGCAGTGGGCAGACTTAGTCTGCAATGCTGCATTCTAATCTGGGTCCTCGTTTTACCAACCTTGGAAGGCTGAGTCAACCTTGAATCTCATCAAGATTGAACTCCTTTACACCACTACAGCTTCCTTCCTTCCTTCTCCTCATTTCCTTTCCTTCTTTCTCATCTTCCTTCCTTTCCTTCCCTTCCTTCCTTCCTTCCTTCCTTCCTTCCTTCCTTCCTTCCTTCCTTCCTTCCTTCCTTCCTTCCTTCCTCCCCAAGCAACAGCACTTAGACTTACATACCCCTTCACAGTGCTTTACACCCCTCTCTAAGCGGTTTACAGCCTATTGTCCCCAACAATCTGGGTCCTCGTTTTACCGACCTCGGAAGGATGGAAAGCCCAGTCAATCTTTAGCTGCTCAGGATCAAAATGCTGCCAAATACTTTTTTAAAACATAGCTGAACTAAAACATTGCAAAACCTGGGTCAAATAATTATGGGAAGGCAGTCTCTCAATGTGCAATTCTTGGTTTATTCCACCCAGTCAAGCAACCAAGTTCCTGGCCTTACATTAACTCTAGACATGTCCCCAATTCCAATCCAAGGAATATCGAAAAGAATGAAAGAGACCCAGGTGGGGAGAAAATTGCCCATTGCTTTTTTCTTTTTATAACACTTTATGGAGCTGAGAATGTGCTGCTGGACAGAATTTTGATTGAAAGTGATCTTGAAACACTGACAACAAATGGAGATTTATAAAAACCACTTAGAGCTTTATTGAAAAATCAATATGGCTTAAACATGCAAGGGAAAGCAAGTATATATATCTATGAACAACTGCGAAAGCAATGTGCAATAAAGGAATCACCAAAATACAAATTTTGCAAAACGTTTGCCCGCTCAGCCATATTTCTTCCATTTGGCCTCTTTGAATCTCAGAGCAAAATCGAACCCTTTATTTTAAAGTATCAGAGCTGAACCTTTTATTACTTTTATAATCTTTTAGCTACTCGATGGGGTAACTCACAGGCCAGGCCATTACATGTCTAGACTAAATGCAACCTAAACTGAGGGGAATTAAAAGACAAGAGACAAGGAAATTGTGCTTCAACTCACTTTAAGGCAGATTAATTAATGCGGTAATCATCCAAAACAGGCCTTTCTGGTGATAATGAAATTTGCATTCATAAAATGGGGAGGGGGGGGGAACGTCACGATGTCCTAATATTTTGGTTTCTTTTTTTTAATGTATCAAAATGCAGTTCTGAATCTCCCCCCGCCTTTGATTTAATTTGAGGTTAAAGCCCACGAAGAACGGTTGCAGGAATTGAGTAGGTCTAGTTTAACAAAGAGATGGATTTGTTGTTGTTAGTTGCAAAGTCGTGTCCGACCCACTGCGACCCCATGGACAATGTTCCTCCAGGCCTTCCTGTCCTCTACCATCTTCTGGAGTCCATTGAAGCTCACACCTACTGCTTCAGGGACTCCATCCAGCCACCTCATCCTCTGTCGTCCCCTTCTTCTATTGCCCTCCATTTTTCCCAGCATCAGGCTCTTCTCCAGTGAGTCCTTCCTTCTCATTAGGTGGCCAAAGTAGTTGAGTTTCAACTTCAGGATCTGGCCTTCTAACGAGCAGTCAGGGTTGATCTCCTCCAGGACTGACCGGTTTGATCGCCTTGCCAGGGGACTTGCAGGAGTCTTCTCCAGCACCAGAGTTCAAAGGCCTCCATTCAGATGGATTAAGTTTTCAAAAATAGACTGGACAGCCTTTTGACCGGGATGGTATAAAGTCTACTGCCTTGAACAGGGGGTTTCACTATATTGAACTAGGGGTGACATGATAGCAGCGTTCCAATATCTCAGGGGCTGCCCCAAAAAAGAGGGAGTCAAGCTATTCTCCAAAACACCTGAAGGCAGGACAAAAACCGATGGATGGAAACTAATCAAGGAAAGAACTTTTGTTAGTGGCTCCCATTAACAAAGTCACAGTTCTTTTGAACAGAACCTAGGAAGACCCCAAGATTGAAGAACACAAGCCCATCCCAAGTCCAAGTTTAAAATCAGAAGACTTCAGAATCCCAACCTGATGGCATGAAACCCAAATTTGTTTCTCTCCATCCAGACCTTTTTGATGAAGACTTTTCTGCCAAATTGTTGAAGGAAAAGTCTTCATCATGGTTCAGTCCAAGCCGGGGATAAACAACATGGCAACTGCTTTAGAAAGAAGGTTGCAGTTTATTGAAGAGGAGAGCCAGACAGGAAGGTGGCCCTGGAAAAAAAGAGAGAGAGAGAGAGCACATGTAGGGAGTGGGTTTTTATACCCTCTGGAGCCTTTTGTTTGGAGTTGCTTCCTGTTCCTGTTTGAGGCTTTGTATTTCCTGTGTCATGTATTCTGACCGGAGTCTGGGTGTGCCCTTTGGCATCTGTGGGTTAATCCTATTATGTCCTGTCTTAGAGTTTGGGGAGGGGGGTATGTAGATTTTAGGTGTCTTTGTCTTCTTAATCTTCTAGCTTCAACTTTCCTGAATGGTCTGCATCTGCATTTCTATAGAGCTGGTTTCTGCTTGGGGGAGGGAGACCTGGGGCTATTAAGAAAAACTGGGCCTGCTTTTCTGCCTCTTTAAGATCCTTTGAGGAAATATATTTTTCTGCCCTTTTAATATTTCCTTCTCTGGAGGGCGGGGGCTGACTTCCCACACCTTATTAAATTGAGATCAAGTCTTCTATTGGGCACGAGGGACGTGTTCCATGGTGAAAGGTTTTTTCACGGACCAGAGAGTGTGTGGTTTTGTATGCAGCCTACATCCCACGGATGGGGCTTTGCTTGTTTGTGCAGACCGGTTGCTGGCATGCCACGGCCCGGTACTGGTCCATGGACCAGGGATTGGGGACCCCTATTCTACTAGACCTTCTGTTTGGCTATGAGTGATCTGAAGAACCCAAGGTGTGGACTGACCTTCTGCTTTTGGACTAACTCTTATTTCAAGACTTGCTGTCACTGGGATGTAGAGCAGAACGCCAGAGGAGACACTGCTGTACATAAGCCAAAAGATTCCCAATTTTTTTTTCACCCACAAAAAACTAGAGTAATGTTTCTCAACCTTGGCCACTTTAAAACGAGTGGACTTCAACTCCCAGAATTCCTCAGCCAGGCATGCTGGCTGGGGAATTCTGAGAGTTGAAGTCCACCCATCTTAAAGTGGTCAAGCTTGAGAAAACCTGGAAAACCTAGACCTGAGGGGGGGTCTTCAAACTTGGCCCTTTTTAATGACTTGTGGACTTCAACTCCCAGAATTCCTCAGCCAGCCTCCATTTTGTTTGTTAGATTTAAGAGAGAGGTCTTCAAACTTGGCCCTTTTATGACTTGCGGACTTCAACTCCCAGAATTCCCCAGCCAGGCACAAGTCATAAAAGGGCCAAGTTTGAAGGCCCCTGGTCTAGGACAACTCGCCATGGCTGACTCAGCCTGTTGTGATTCCGTGCCAGACTCTGATCCCGGTAGTTGAGTCTGGGGAATCAGTAAAAAATAGCAACCACCAAGAATACTCTCACCAACACTGACAAGGCAAGCTACTTATATACAAACAGAAAGTTTCTGGCACTGAAGATGTTACCTAGTTGGGTCATTAAATGTCTACAAAAAATACAATCTAGCTCAAGGAGGACCAGGGATCTTCCACTTGCTGAGGTCTTATAATATCAATTTCTCTACGTCTGGGGTCTTCAAACTTGGCCCTTTTATGATTTGTGGACTTCAACTCCCAGAATTCCTCAGGCAGGCATGCTTGGCTGAGGAATTCTGGGAGTTGAAGTCCACAAGTCATAAAAGGGCCAACTTTGAAGACCCCTGTTCTAGACTATAGAGAGATAATAATAATAATAATAATAATAATAATAATAATAATAATAATAATAATAATAAAATGGCTTTGGAAGAATATCTGAAGAACAATGATGAAGATGCACTGAAATTAGTATATTAGGAAGGCTTACTTACTACTGGAGAGACCAAACTGGCCTACAAGAAAGACCAAATGAAGAACAGAATAGAGGCATGGGAAGACAAAGCACTACATGGCCAATACATTAAAAAAATAGCTGGGAAAGCAGATAATAACAAGACCTGGCAATGGCTAAGAGCAGGAAAATTGAAGAAAGAGACCGAGGGACTAATTCTGGCTGCACAAGACCAAGCCTTAAGGACAAATGCATATAAAGTCAAAATTGAGAAGACAGCAACAGACAGTAAGTGCCGCCTATGCAAAGAAGCTGAAGAAACAGTGGACATTTGGTAAGCTGTTGCAAGAAGATTGCACAAACTGATTACAAGCAGCGGCATGACAAAGTAGCAACAATGGTGCATTGGAAGATCTGCAAAAAATATCATTTGCCTGTAAGCAAAAACTGGTGGGATCATAAAATAGAGAAAGTCATAGAAAATGATAAAATTAAACTGCTCTGGGACTTCAGAATTCAAACAGACAAGCACCTGCAACATAACACCCCACACTTAACAATTGTCGATAAGAAAGACAAAAAAGTCTGGATAGTGGACGTGGCAGTGCCTGGAGATAGCAGAATAGAAGAGAAAGAACTGGAGAAGATAACAAAATACAAAGACCTACAAATAGAAATAGAAAGACTGTGGCAAAAGCAAGCAAGGGTAGTACCAATAGTAATAGGCTCCTTGGGTGCAATCCCAAAACAACTGGAGCACCACTTGAACACCATTGGCATTGACAAATTCGCTATTAGTCAATTGCAAAAGGCGGCCTTATTAGGAACTGCTTCCATCATGCGACGATACCTGTAATACCATCAAACATCCACATCTGCCTATCCCAGGTCCTGGGTAAGGACTCGATAGGTAGACAAAATGCCAAATCCAGTCTGAACATCTGGCTGACTGTGCGATGATCCTAATAATAATAATAATAATAATAATAATAATAATAATAATAATAATAATAATAATGTGACTAAAAAAGGCATTTGACTCCTCTGCCACATGATTAGATAATAAAGAGCCTAGAAATACAGGAGTAAGTAGAAACATCAAAAAATTTGTGCAAAAATTGATGGCACAATGGAAGACACAGTTGCAGATCAATAGTGAGAAGCTGGGAGAGGTTAATATCAAGAGAGGAATATTTCAAGGAGATTCATTATCACCATTACTATTTGTTATTGCACTGTTTCCTCTGTCAACAATACTGAATAACTCAGGACCTGGTTATCAAACATCAAAAACATCTGCTAGACTATCCCACCTCCTTTACATGGATGATCTGAAGCTGTATGGGAAAACATCATCTGAAATAGAATCGCTGCTCAACACTGTCCGTATATATAGCCAAGATATTGTAATGGAGTTTGGCTTGGACAAATGTGCCACTTACTATCAAACAAGGAAAAATAGTGAAAACTGAAGGAATCAAGATGCCCCACGAAAATAACATTAAGAGTCTGAATGAGGAAGATTACTACAAATACTTGGGTATCCTTCAAGCTGACAACATCAAGCACACTGAAGTCAAGAAAAAAATTAGAGGTGAATACATCAAGAGAGTGAAGAAGATCTTAAAGTCCAAACTCAATGGAAGAAATACCATAAAGGCAATCAACACCTGGGCAATTCCAGTCATTAGGTACACAGCTGGAATAGTGGACTGGACTCAAGCAGAACTAAAAGCAATGGATAGGCAGACCAGAAAAATAATGACAATGAATCATGCCCTTCATCCACGCAGGGACATTGATAGACTTTATCTACCAAGGCAAATAGGTGGGCGTGGAATGCTACAAGTACATCAGATGGTTGAAGAAAAAAAAATGGCTTTGGAAGAATATCTGAAGAACAATGATGAAGATGCACTGAAATTAGTATATCAGGAAGGCTTACTGACTACTGGAGAGACCAAACTGGCCTACAAGAAATACCAAATGAAGAACAGAATAGAGGCATGGGAAGACAAAGCACTACATGGCCAATACATTAAAAAAATAATTGGGAAAGCAGATAATAACAAGACCTGACAATGGCTAAGAGCAGGAAAATGAAGAAATAGACCTGATGGGGACTCATTCTGGCTGGCACAAGACCAAGCCTAAGGACAAAATGCATACAAAGCCCCCCCAAATTGAGAAGACAGCAACAGACCGTAAGCTGCCGCCTATGCAAGAAGCGAAGCAAAGTGGACACTTGGTAAGCTGTTGCAAGACAAAAAGGGGGGGGGGAATGTGCACAGACCTGTCTACAAGCAGCAGGCATGACAAAGTAGCAACAATGGTTCATTGGAAGATCTGCAAAAAATATCATTTGCCTGTAAGCAAAAACTGGTGGGATCATAAAATAGAGGAAGTCATAGAAAATGATAAAATTAAACTGCTCTGGGACTTCAGAATTCAAACAGACAAGCACCTGCAACATAATACCCCAGACTTAACAATTGTCGATAAGAAAGACAAAAAGGTCTGGATAGTGGACGTGGCAGTGCCTGGAGATAGCAGAATAGAAGAGAAAGAACTGGAGAAAATAACAAAATACAAAGACCTACAAATAGAAATAGAAAGACTGTTGCAAAAGCAAGCAAGGGTAGTACCAATAGTAATAGGCTCCTTGGGTGCAATCCCAAAACAACTGGAGCACCACTTGAACACCATTGGCATTGACAATTTGCTATAGTCAATTGCAAAAGGAGGCCCTTATTAGGAACTGCTTCCATCTTGCGACGATACTGTAATACCATCAAACATCCACATCTGCCTATCCCAGGTCCTGGGTAAGGACTCGATAGGTAGACAAAATGCCAAATCCAGTCTGAACATCTGGCTGACTGTGCGATGAATGATGATAATGATAATAATGATAATAAAAATTCAGTCACTGAGATTGGACAGCCATTTGTCTGAAATGGTATGGGGTTTCCTGCCAGAGCAGGGGGTTGGACTAGAAGACCTCCAAGGTCTCTTTCCGACTCTATTATTCTGTTACTAAATGTATGGGGCAACTACAGTCTGCAGGGGTGATTTTTCATAAAGGTTATTTTAAAAAGAAGCATTTATTCTAGTTAGTGAATGGAAAACTCTTGTGAGGATGTCATGGAGACTGACAAAACAGCTGAGGAAAAATGCCATCATTGTCTTTGTCTTTTCCCAATTTCTTTGCTATTTGAGGAAAGACACATTAAAAAACTATAATGGCAGCTTTGGAGCCAAAGGAATCCCGTGTTCTTATGGGTAGAGTCAGGATGACGCTGTAACCATGACAACAGGAAATTCAAGTTATCTCCCATCTGAAAATGGGCCTTTATTCTTCTTCCACCCACCCACCCACCCACCCAGCCCCCAAAATTGGGGGATTTTTTCCAATGTCTTTCAGAGAAAGCAACAGTAGCTCAGCTTGGGTGGGAAGCAGGAGGCTAATGGACTCGGATCTCATAAATCATAAATCTTCCAAAATAGAGCAACCCATTCTGGATATGAGTTTAGAGTTCCTGAATTAGTAAGACCACACCTAGAATACCGCAACCGGTTTTGGTCTCCACACTATAAAAAAGATGTTGAGACTCTAGAAAGAGCGCAGAGAAGAGCAACAAAGATGATTAGGGGACTGGAGGCTGAAACATATAAAGAACGGTTACTGGAATTGGGTAAGTCTAGTTTAACAAAAAGAAGGATGAGGAGAGACATGATAGCAGTCTTCCAATATCTCAGGGGCTGTCATAGAGAGAAGAGGGTCCACCTATTTTCCAAAGCACCCGAAGGCCAGACTAGAAATAACGGATGGAAACTCATCAAGGAGAGAAGCAACCTAGAAATAAGGAGAATTTTTCTGACAGTGAGAACAATCAACCAGTGGAACAGCTTGCCTCCAGAAGTTGTGGGAGCTTCTTTTGCTGAAAGCTTTCAAGAAGAGACTGGACTGCTATCTGTCAGAAATGGTGTAGGGTCTCCTGCTTGGGCAGAGGGGTTAGACTAGATGATCTCCAAGTTCCTTTATAGGAACTCTCTCCCATAGACCAGCATTAACCCTGACGATGTCAGAAGTCTCTGACGAAAGCTTGGTGATTGGTGATGGTATTAAACTTTCTTAGTTTATTATATTCCTGGTGTTCACAATTTTATTAGCTATTTAAAAGATGAATTTACCCAGGAATCACGGTTTTATTTTTAATATTATTATTGATATACATATATGTACACACATATATACTGGAAAATTTGCATAAAAATACGACTCCTGGGCATGTCTATGGTACAAATAAAATACGAACACCAGGAGAGTATAAATATAAAAATATACTTTACTAAAAGCTGCCAAGCTTTCGTTTGGAAACTCCAATCATCAGGGCTAAGGAGCCAGTAAACAATGATGACTTAAATGGGTTTTGCCAGCATCTGCACCCGGCAAAGAGTGAGAAGAAAGGGTGTGGAACAGGGATTGGGAAAAGCGTGTGTGTGGGGGAGCGTCTGTGAGCCCAGGGAAGCTTGTAACACTGATAGAGGAGAAACAGATGCCCCCAGGGTGGAGAATGAAAACAAAAAGGGGAGGAGGGTCAGTGCTATGGAAGGAAATAAGGATAAAGGGGTGGTGGAGGAGATGAATACCAGTAATGAGATAGTGGAAGGAATGATCCGGAAGAACCATAGAAGGAAGCGTAAGGAGAGTAATAAAGAAACATCTGGAACACTAATTAACCGGCCGGGACCGGTGACGCGGTCCATGAGCCGGGTGCAGATGCCGGCAAAACCCATTTAAGTCATCATTGTTTACTGGCTCCTTAGCCCTGATGATGTTTGGAGTTTCCAAACGAAAGCTTGGCAGCTTTTAGTAAAGTATATTTTTATATTTATACTCTCCTGGTGTTCGTATTTTATTTGTACCACACATATATACATGTATATCTACATACATACATACAAAGCGCCCTCCTGACTTACTGGCACAGAGAAATGGGGGAGTAAGTGTTAATGCACATGTGGATAAGGGAAGCGAGGATAAACTAGCTAGTTTTATAGGGATTACGACGGGGACAATGATTGGCCAGCCAGGACCCATCACGAGGTCTAAGAGTCGAGTGCAGACGCTGTTTCATGTATAAATGGATTCTCCCATTGACCTGTATATACCCTGATGATGTTGGCAGTGGCCAACAAAAGCTTAGTCTCTTTTTATTAAAACTTTTATTGTTTTATACTTTCCTGGTGATCACGTTTTATTGTTTAATATACATACATACATACATATATACATACACATATGTGTATACAAATACAAATTTAAATAAATATATTTATTTATAAATAAATAGATAACATATTTATTGACATAAAACTGCCCTGTCGTGTCAGCGTCTCTGACTTCATTTGGACCCCAGCTGTGCAGTTCCTTGACAAAGCCCAATCCAAATACGTTACGGAATTTCTGGAAGCTTGGCAGCCAGACAAATGACACATCAATAGACCCACGGAGATTAACCACATTTGCACATCATTCAAAACAAAAATAACAAAGTCAATAAAAAAGCTAAGCGGGGGACGAAGAGAACAGAATGCATCCTCATCAGCAGTGAATCCCCAGATAAGCCGGGATTAACACTAGGCAAACAATCAAGCAAAAAGCAATACCCTAATTAAGGAATTACCAAAGAGACAGATAATTAAGCAGACAAACAATCAATCAGAAAACAATATAGTAATCAAGATGCTACCTAAGAGACAAATGCCTCCTCACCAACACTTTCAAAGCAAGCTAATGTATATAAACAGGGAGCAGACCCTCCCTTTGCTAGCACTGATATTGTTACCTAGTTTGGTAAAGAAATGTCTGCAAGAAACCAACCAAGCTCAGAGAGTGCCAAGGATCCTACAGTCCTCCTCCTCCTCCTCCTCCTTCCTTCCTTCCTTCCTTCCTTCTCTTTCTCCTTCTCCTCCTTCTCCTCCTCCTCCTCCTTCTTCCTTCTCTTTCTCCTTCTCCTTCTCCTCCTTCTCCTCCTTCTCCTCCTCATCTTCCTCCTCCTCCTTCTCTTTCTCCTTCTCCTTCTCCTTCTCCTTCCTCCTCCTCCTCCTTCTTCCTTCTCTTTCTCCTTCTCCTTCTCCTCCTCTTCCTCCTCCGTTCCACAAACACCATTTCCAGGAACGCAAGTGTTGTTTGATGCTGCTTTAATGTGGTTTAATGTCAATAAATAAATGCAGAATCATGGAGACTGAATAAGCTCTCATTTCTGAGTGAATCCTTTAAGATGGGGTCCCACAGAGATTTGGGAGGGGGTGTTAGCCTCTTTAATCATCAAAATTGAGCAGATAATGGCATTTTTAAATTTTATAAGTTTAAAACTTAAAACATTTTTTTTTTAAAAAAATTCAGAAATAAACATAAAAAAGGTGACAGGAATGTTAATTTTGGAAAGTTTTTAACAGACTAAGGGGCCAGTCCAATTGAAAAATCAGATTTTGAAAGACTTATATCTTCTGTAGTTTTTTTTTTAAATCTTACTAAAACAATATGAAGATTTTGAGTTTAAGAAATCTCTCCCTGGGAAAAATATGCTGGCTGAGAGAAAAACATGATTAAAGGAGACCTTGAAGGCTGGTTACTGGAGGCAACCAGAAAAAAAAAATCAAAAATTATAATTAAAGGTGAGAACTCACTGATACAGAATGGAGAAAAGTATTTTAAGAAGAATTCAAGGATCTTTGGCAAAAGTGAATCTAGAATTTTATACTCGCTGATACATTCCACAAGGGCTTAAAAGAAGAAACCGCTGGAAAACACGCTGTTTTATATATCGATTTAAAATCGGCGGGAAAAAAAGATTGATATCGCCAACAACATTTTGCAGGATCCAGAGAGTCCTCAGGTTACAGCCATTTGTTTAGTGATGGGGTCAATGTTACAATGCCACTGAAAAAAGTGTCGTCCGACTGACCATCACAGTATCTCTAGGGTCACAATCGTCATGTATTTTATGACGGTTGCAGTGTCCTGGGTCACGTGATGGTAATTTGTTCTGACCAACAAACTCATTGTGGGAAGCCACATTACACATAACAACTGCCGTGATTTGCTTAACAACCGTGACCAAAAAGGTCACAAAACCGGGCACGAGCCACAACAACTGGGTTGCTTAGCAACAGAAATTCTAGTTGTAGTTTAAAGGGGCATATAAATAATAAACCAGAGGAGTGGCCGATTCAGGTAGCCCTCAACTTACAACACTTCACTTGGTGACTGCTCAGAGTTACAACGGCACTGAAAAAAAGTGACTTAGGACCATTTTTTGCACTTATGACCATTTCAGCATCCCCATGGTCAGGTGTAGGCAACCTTGGCTCTTTTATGACTGGTGGACTTCAACTCCCAGAATTCCTCAGCCAGCATGGCTCAGCTTAGAAACCTCTCCCTTTCCCCTCAGCGTGGCTGGCTGAGGAATGTTGGAAGTTGAAGTCTACCAGTCTTAAATTTGCCAAGTTTGAATACCCCTGATCTAGGTGCAGGGTTAGGAAACCTTGGCTCTTTTATGACTTGCAGACTTCAAATCCCAGAATTCCTGAGCCAGCATGGCTCAGCTTGGAAACCTCTCCCTTTCCCCTCAGCGTGGCTGGCTCAGGAATTCTGGGAGTTGAAGTCCACAAGTCATAAAAGAGCCCAGGTTGCTTACCCCTACCCTACACCAGGGGTGGGGAATCTTGGCTCTTTTATGACTGGTGGACTTCAACTCCCAGAATTCCTCAGCCAGCCTCCATTTTGTTTATTAGATTTAAGACAGGAGTCTTCAAACTTGGCTCTTTTATGACTCGTGGACTTCAACTCCCAGAATTCCTGAGCCAGCATGAGGGAACGATGGCCCCTTCATGACTGGTGGACTTCAACTCCCAGAATTCCTGAGCCAGCACGACTCAGCTTGGAAACTGTTGAGTCCGTGGCGGGAAAACAGACACGAGAAGCAGCTGGAGTTCTCAGTTTCTTTTATTCAGCGTTCATCTTACAGGAAGATGGCTTCAGCCTCGCCCAAACGCCTCGCAGCCTCTTATATAGGCAACTCCCGGGTAAATGGGTTACTTTTCCCGCGCCAGCACCCGCGCATGCGCACGGCGCTGGCGACAGCCTGTCTGGTCCCGGGCAGCTTTGCACCTGCCCGGGACGCCTGCAAACGCCCGAGCCGTTTGCAAGGCTCGGGACATAACACCCCTTTCCCCCGGGCTAAAACTACTACCAACATACAACATTTATTTTATATGACATTTTGCTCCCCAGTGCTCCCACTGATTACTGGCTTTTGCCTTGCCAGCAATGTTATGTAATCTTCTAGATACTTAGGAGATGTCTTTGCTCTCTGTGACCTTCTTAGCTCTGGGTTACTGGCATAAGTCCCCTGACTGGAGGGAGGCGTGAGCCTGTTCTCTCTATGGTGCCCTGGTGTCTTCCAAGGACTGTGCCCCGATGCCTGGCCTGCTTGCTTGCCCACCGGGCTCGTCAGGCCAGGGCTTCTGTTGCTTTGTGACCTGGTTGTCCTACCTAGCTGTAGACCCTCAGGCCCCTTGAAGTGATAGCCACTGCTGGGCGTCTCTGTAGAACCTCTTAGGTCAGTCCAAGACCTGTCAGGAGGCTGTCCCATCCCTGAACCTCAGTCTGTGCTCGGGCTCGTGTGGGTTTCTGTACTTTCCCAAAACTCAGGTGTTCCCTGATTTGTGCTAGGGGTGTTGTAGTCGGGACTTGGTTCCTCAACTAACTCTGTGTATGTTTGACCCCCTGTAGGATTTGGGTAAGGTCAGGCCAACCTTGGGAACTGTGTGCCAGCTCTCTTGCGGGGAATGATTTGTTGGGATGCCCCCGGGTATCCTCCGTGGCTGGAGTGCTGTGTGATGTATGTGGAAAGTGAGTATGCCCCCGGGGTGACTCCCTGGCTGGAGTAGGCGTGAGTGCCTGTTGTGTGGGTAAGCTCCATGACTTCCTTTTCGGAGCAATTGCAGAATCCTGGGATGGGCCGTTTGTGGCTCCCTCAGTGGAGATGGGCAGTAGCCCTTGCCCTTCCCTTTGCTCCAAAGGGTCCCCCTCCCCCCCTGGAAAAGACCCAGGAGTCTCATCAGAAAAGTCTCGCCTAGAGCGAAGTTGGTCGATGTGCCGACGCAGGACACGACCGTTGTCCAGGGCAACCTCGTAGGAGAGAGGACCTGTGATCCTGGAAACAGAAGCGGGGACCCATGTATGACCAGGCCCGTATGCGAGCCCAAACCGGTGGCACCCACAAGTAGTTTGTCTAGGTTTTAGGCGTATCGCCCTAGGATGTGAGGTAGATGAAGGCAGTCTGTCCGGATGCAACCGGTCAAGTCTAGTAGTAAGTTGGCGCCCCCAACGAAGTTCAGCTGGACTACTCCCTGTAGAAGTGGACGGTGTGGTGCGATAAGAAAGGAGAAAGTCAGCCAACCTGTGATGCCAGTCCCCGTAGGTGAGTCTCTTCAAGGCGTCCTTTGCGATGCGCACCATGCGTTCAGCCATACCGTTGGTGGACGGGTGAAAAGGCGCAGACGTGGCATGACGAATCAGGTTTGACTGTAAGAAAGCTTGGAATTCGGAGGAGGTGAATTGAGGGCCGTTGTCGGACACGATGACATCTGGCAGCCCGTGTGCAGCAAAAATCCCCCTCAGTACCTGAATAGTCTTTGCAGTGGTGGTGGATGAGACAGGCACAACCTCAAGCCATTTTGAATGGCTGTTCAAACAAGGACCAAGAAGAAAAGAACTGGCCCTGAAAGAGCCCCAGCGTTCGTCAATGTGCACCCAGACCCATGGGAACTGTGTTCCTCCATCTATGCACAGGAGCTTGGGGCATCTCTGGGCGAGATCGTTGGCAGAGGTGGCATGCGTGCACCTTAGCCTCAATATCTTTATCTAAAGCAGGCCACCACAAGTGGCTTCGTGAAAGAGCCTTCATACGGACAATGCCAGGATGACCCTCGTGGAGGGATTCTAAGACCCTAGTCCTCATTGAGGTGGGAATGACAACTCTGTTTCCCAAAGCAGACAACCCTGAGAAAGGGACAGTTCGTTCCTTTTGGACCAGAAACTCTGAAACTCAGGACTAGGGCAGTGCTCAGGCCACCCGGACAGGACCCAGGAGCGGACACGTGAAAGTGTGTGATCTGTACCTGTTGCAGCGGTAACATCCCTGGCACTAAGAGGGAGCTCGGGCAAGGCTTGGATTGATAGAATGTTGACAGCTGGCGCGGGGTCAGCTTCTACTACTGGCAGAGGCAATCTACTGAGGCCATCAGCATGGCCCATTTCTTTCCCAGGCTTGGGGAGTAATGAAAAATCATATGCAGACCAGAAAATAGACCACCTAAGCATTCTAGGGGAAATGATGTGGGGAGTCTGCTTACGTGTGGTAAACAGTCCCAGCAGAGGCTTATGGTCAGTGAAGACCGTGAAATGCCTGCCATATAGAAAATCGTGGAATTTTTTAATTCCAGCACCAACAGCCAGAGCCTCCCTGTCTCTCTGAGC